>NC_056740.1:169870188-170053022 GCF_019279795.1 Protopterus annectens | reverse complement strand
CTGCCTCATAGTTGTACTTGCTGTGGAGTGATCTGTGTGTCTGTGTTATGTGGCACATTCTATCACCCGACAGGTAGCTAAATGTGACCCTCACCTTGCTCAGTCTGGAGGGCGGCACGTCTGTCAACAGCTCATGTCAAGCAAGTTCACACCCCTCATAAATGATGTGGAAACCTTCAAAGGCCCCAGGCCTGTTGAAAACATGGACCAGACTGCAGATACCTGTATAAAGGCATTCTATGGACACATTTAGGAATGCATGGATCATGAAACCACATATGAAAGCATGACCCAATTCTCCAAAGGCAGACGTCCTGTGTGCCGGACACCAGCCATAAACACACTATACAATAGAAGGATGACGCCACTACATGATACAACAAACTCCCAAAATGTGAAGGCATCACTGATGAGTATTGGAAGACAACTACAGGCACCCATACGATTGTCTAAGGCCATCTTTGAGAGAAGATTCCACAAACCACTGAGGATAATCACAAGGCTTTCTGTAGTTATGTTAGGAACCTGGGTGGTACTACCCAGATATGCTCAGAGGTAATCCAAGATGTCACACGAAATACAAAACACACAGACATTGCCATAATCCTAGTGGACAGGTTCACTGCTGCCTTCTCCTCCCCACCACACCAAAAGGGCAAATATGTCTCGCAGCAGAGTGCTGCCCCCCCTGACATCACAGATGCTCAGGTAAGAGATGCCCTTCCCAAAGCAATAAACACTGCATCAATGGGACCAGACAGTGTCCCAGGCTGTGTCCTACATGAACCACAAGAAGAGCTACACCCAGACATAACATTACTGTTCAATCCCAGCCTTACTACACGATATGTGGCCAAAGAGTGGCGTACAGCAACAGTGGTCCCTCTACATTCAGGTGGTGCCTTCACAGATCCTGGACACTATTCGCCCCATATGTCTGACTAGCTTTGTCTGCAAAGCTATGGCAAGGATCATCATGAGCCTCACATATCTAGATATTGTGGACCTACAGACATGTCACCATACACAGTTTGGCTTTGTTAATGGCAGATCCTGCCTCTCAAACCTGTTTGATTTCTTTGAAACAGTCACCAAGGCCACTGTCAAGGGGAAGGAGGTCTACACAGCCTACCTGGACCTTGCATAAGCCTTTGATACAATACCCCACTTGTGCTTTCTAGGGAAGCTCACCAGTGTACATATTAACCCCTATGTCACTATGGTTATTGCACAGTAGCTCAAGGGCAGAACACACATGGCTAGAATTGCTGGAGCCATGTCAGCCTCCAACCTGGTACAAGTGGTGTCCCACAAGGCTCAGCCCTGGGAGCTGTCATGTTCATTATATATTTATCATAGGTACAGGCCAACATGGAAGTACTGTGGCTGAGCAAGTCGCAGGTGACTGCAAACCGGACGCCATAATCAACTCTCCAGCTAACACACGCATCCTCCAAAAGGGCCTCTTGCAAACACACGACTTGTGCCACAGCCATGACCTCAAGGTGAATGACAGAAAGCGTATAGTCATCCCCTTTGTCAAACACAAAGTGACCACAAAGTACCACATATGTGTTAATCCATTAAGTGCAGACGAAGGAATTATGGACCTTGGGGTACACAGGTTGATAGCATTCTACCATTTGACAACAACATGGACAAAGTGGTTAGGAAAACATGTTATATGGGCCACATCATCATGATGGAATCCACATGTAGATCAGGGGAGGACATTGTGCCCCTTTACTCATCCCTCATCATGCCCATAATTGACTATGATGAACCTGTCAGCATGCACCTTACCAGACACCTGCAGCAACTGGAAATACCACATACATACCTCGACAAGAGGATCAAAGGGCTCAAACAGATGCCACATACTGACTGGTTAAAGAAACAGCAGCTCTACTCAGTGGCATACTGCCTCTTCATAGGCAATCTGTGCCTGACATATAAAGCCATGTCAAACCCTCACTTAATGGCCATGCTGCACCTCAGAATATCCAGATCCCATCAGGATACACGCTGGAAAGACTTGAACCTCAGGAGTGATATACATAGGACATGCTGGAGGGGCACATTCACAACTCAAAGGCTCCCTTCATTCTTGAATATTATCCCAATAGAGGTTAGGCAGAGTGACTCAGTGACTATCTTCAAGAGTGATATTAATGACTGGATGTGACATTGTAGGGTTACCCTGGGTATCACTTATGTGTCACTGTGAGACAGAGGCACAGTATACTAACCTTGGAAAAGGGCATAGCAAGACAGATTTACAATGCATGTTGAAAGCCACACACATTCTGGCTAGGTGGATACATGCCCTGGGCAGACATCCCTGTATGAACCTATGGACCTATGTATCTTGTTCACCATTGGCCCTATGTGCTGTTAATCACAAATGCAATCTCAATACTATGGTAGCATGTGCAAAGGTCAGTTGTCAGTCACCTCTATGGTACAGTTGTGGAATATGTGTGTCATGTAGTAATGTCACAGCTGCCACATGTACACAGTCAACCCTATCCCCTACCCATGGATGTACAACACATGTATGAGATGGAAACACATGGTCAAACTGTGGACTAAGCACTCTGAACCCAGTACTGGCATAACCTGTTGGGTGGCATGAAATACTACAGTGACAGCAATACCAATCTGATGTGGACCTACATGGACAGCAATACAAGCATGGAAACACACCGGGCCAGTTGTGGAGCCTAAGGATAGCATCCTGCATGACTGGCAGACATCTCTGCAGCTGGCACACAGGCATACATTAGGCCTGCACACAGTACGCATAACACATAGCACAGAAATCCTGTGTGCCAAACAAGCACAGTCTGTGCAGCTATACAACACTACTACCGCAGTTGTGTTAGGTACTTTTATTGTCCAGTACAGTGAGAACATGCTCACCAGGCTGGACAAGGTGTAGGTCACAGTGATATGCTCATGGGGCACTGTGGTCCACCACATAACACAAGCATACAGGTCAGTCAGATGCATGGACACATATGACTCAGTCATTGTCCATGCCACCACAGCTGATGTGGGATGTCCCTCACTGGGATACATGATAGGGAACATGGAAGGGATCACTGAGCAAGTGACACCGGCTGGTAGAACCCTGACCTTGGTTGGCATCAGACCCTCACCAGGGATTCTGACATATTACTGAATGCTAATGAATTAGTGTAGCTACAACACCCTAGCTGAATGGTTCTTAGCATGCAGTCACTGCATTGCTATGGAATAACGTCTTACCACTCCCACAACAGGTGAAAACATGCAGCACCTGTACATCAACAACAGGTAGACTATATGCCCCAGACCAGGTGTGTATCCCTCACTACTAGGCTGATAGCATCTACATCTCACACTGTATATACACATCCCACATGCAGCACCTGCACAGAAGACCACAGTCATAATGTTACCCTGTGCAAATACCATGTATTCACATGTGGCAGGCATCACACATGGTAACTATTGAAGGTCACAGGTACATATGTGTATTTGGCACACACATACATCATGTGTGCATTGCCATAACTGGTTTAATTAATGTCATGCATTATTGTGAGGGACAACCCGCACACATGGGCATTCTGTGTGGGCAAATCACACGCGGCATGTCTGTAATCAAAAGCCATACATAATTGTGATATCGTTTAGAAAGGGGTATGTGCATCCTGTAGTGTGTTTTCCCAGTTGCCAAAAGGGATATTTCAGTCATACATATTTACCCCCCCCCTTCACACACACTTGCTGGATTCAAACCCCTACCTAACTATGTTATGACACTAGAAATGGACGCATTAGCACGGCGTGCTATTCGCATTATTGGGAGATTTCCTTTCCCCTGATATACTTATAGGGTGCTGACATCATCAGAGTTTAGAAAGTGGAATGAGCATCCTGTGGTGTGTTTTCCCAGTTGCCAAAAGGGATGTTCCTTTCATACACACACACTTACCCCCCTTCACACACACTTACCACATTCAAACCCCTACCTAACTAACTATGTTATGACACTAGAGACGGACGCATTAGCAGAGTGCGCTGTTCGCATTACTGGGAGATTTCCTTTCCCCTGATATACTTATAGGGTGCTGACATCATCATAGTTTAGAAAGTGGAATGAGCATCCTGTGGTGTTTTTTCCCAGTTGCCAAAGGGGATGTTCTTTTCATACACACACACTTACCCTCCTTCACACACACTTGCCACTTGCTGGATTCAAACCCCTACTTAACTATGTTATGACACTAGAAATGGACGCATTAGCACGGCGTGCTATTCGCATTATTGGGAGATTTCCTTTCCCCTGATATACTTATAGGGTGCTGACATCATCATAGTTTAGAAAGTGGAATGAGCATCCTGTGGTGTGTTTTCCCAGTTGCCAAAAGGGATGTTCCTTTCATACACACACACTTCCCCCCCTTCACACACACACTTGTCACTTGCTGGATTCAAACCCCTACTTAACTATGTTATTATACTACAGATGGACGCATTAGCGCAGCGCGCTATTCGCATTACTGGGAAATTTCCTTTCCCCTGATATACTTATAGGGTGCTGACATCATCAGAGTTTAGAAAGTGGAATGAGCATCTTGTGGTGTGTTTTCCCAGTTGCCAAAAGGGATGTTCCTTTCATACACACTTACACACACACTTACCCCCTTCACACACACTTGCCACATTCAAACCCCTACCTAACTATGTTATGACACTACAGACGGACGCATTAGCAGAGCGCACTATTCGGATTACTGGGAGATTCCTTTTCTCCTGATATACTTATAGGGTGCTTACATGATCAGTGTCTAGAAAGGGGAATGAGCATCCTCTGGTGTGTTTTCACAGTTGCTAGGAGTAACATTTGGACTAAGTGTGTGAGCATGCCCAGTTCAGCCTTCCCATGGCATGTTGCGTGAAAGATGTCTCATTTATCTAAGTGTGTGAGCATGCCCAGTGTGGGCTTTCCATATGTTGAACTCTGCAGCCCATCACATTTGTGGATGAGTGTGACCTTCAACAAACACCTCCAGTTTATGGTTGTGTGTTCTGTGCCATGTTGTGTAGTTACTGTCCAAATGCTTTTTGTGTGAACACAACAGGGAGTATACTGTGCCTGCAGGTTTTGCATGGGATACTTTGCACACAATTGTCAACATCCGTTCATACTGACCTAACACTGTAGTACTGTATAGTGTAGTGGTTCAGTACTTTCACTGTGGTGGTCAGTATCCTGGGCTTTAGTCCTATCACTGCTTTACATTTCCATAGTGTGTACAACAGCCTGGTTAGGGTCCAGTTGTGCACATCTGCACAAAGGCGGTGCCTCTACGGACCCTGGTAATTACTGCCCCATAAGCTTAACAAGTCTAGTCTGCAAAGCTATGGAGAGGATCATAATTTAGCTCATAAACAAAGATATAGGGGACATGCAGACATTGTACCCGTCCCAGTTTGGCTTGGTCAAGGGCAGATCATGCCTTTTGTACTTGGTTGACATCTTCAAAACGGTCACTTAGGCCATTGTTGAGGGAAAGGCAGTCCATACAGCCTACCTTGGTCTTGAAAACACTTTCAACACAATACCCCACTCAGGTATTGTGGAAAACCCTACCAACTGAAATGTAAACCCATATGTCCCAAGATGGGTTGCAAACTGGCTTAAGGACGGGACCCACAGGGTTAGAGTTGCTGGCACTATGTTAGACTAGAGGCTGGTCACAGGTGGTGTCACACAGGGCTCAGTCCTTGGCCCCCTATTGTTTGTCATGTACTTCTCAGAAGTACAGACCAACATGGGAGGACTTTGGCTGACAACGTTTGCAGATAACTGCACACTGGGCGCCATAGTGGACAGTGCATCAGACATGGATATCCTTCAGAAGGGACTCACGGTAACTGATAGCTGGTGCCAGAGCCATGGCCTGACGGTAAATGCCAAAACATGTATAGTCATACCCTTCGGGAAAAGAAAGGTAACCCCAAGCTACCATATAGGTGGCAATCCTCTAAGCACAGAGGAGGTTATCATGGATCTGGGGACCCAGGTTGACAGTCTCCATTCTTCTGACACTCACATTGCTAAAGTGGCTAGAAAGATCTTCTACATTGCCCACCTGATCAGGATGGGATTCACATCCAGATCTAGTGGGTCATTGTTCCCCTGTACTCTTCACTTATCAGACCGGTGATCGAGTAGAATGCCCTATTCTGGATGTATCTCACCCAACATCTGCAGCAATTGGAGACACCCTGAATGTCCCCCACCTAAAGGATAAAGGAACCCCAACATCTGTCATATGCTGCCAGATTGAAGACACTCCCGCTCTATTCAGTCACATACCATCTGCTTAGAGGTGACATGTGCCTGACATGCAAGGCCATGTCCAAACAGGGATTAATGGACATGCTCCACTTCAGAATCGGCAGATCCACCTGAACCACTAGTGCAAGTGACTTACACCTTAGCATGGATGTACGTTGGACATGTTGGAGGGATGGAGTTATCACTCGGAGACTCCCTATGCTGTGGAATACAATCCCGGTCCATGTGAGGCAGAGCACCTTGCTGGCTGTGTTCAAGAGGTATCTTGACCTGTGGATGGGAGGTCATACGTTTAACCCGGGGATCGTCACTGTGTCACTGCTGGAGAGAGGCACGACAAAATAATGGGCACAGTACTGTTTCCATATAAGGGGTGATGTATGCCAACAAACTCTGGGCTAGTCTTATACCTGCCTTAGGGAAGATAGCCTAGTATAAACCTATGTACCTATGAAACTATCTGACCATGTTGCATTATGTTCAGATGTGAACTACTTACAACAGCCTCATCCAACATCAGTAGTGTATTCCACAACATGGGTGTACATTGGCAAACACTACCGATGTGCCCTAGGCCATTTCTAATGCTAGTCGGAGAGTGTGTTTGTCCGTCAACACATTGTAAGTGTAGTTTGCCATGACATATGTCTTGTTTAGTATACTGTGCCTCTGTCTACCTGTGACATAACATTGATACCCAGGGTAAACCTACCATCTCCCATCCACTCATTAGGATTCCTGTTGAGGGGAATCAACGAGTGACTCTACGGATAACCTGTACTGGTAGTTTACTCATGCATGGGGGTGGCTTCTGTGTTATGGATAATGCAGTACAGCCTGTCCTATGTATGTCAGTGCTGGGGTTCAGGTCCCTCATGTGCATAGCTCCCTGCCATTCAGATTGTACAAGGTGCAGCATGTGCATTGATTCCAGCTTGGACATGGCTTTCTACATCAGGCACAGCTTGCATCTGGGTGGACAGCATGGCAGTGTGTGGAGCTGCACTCTGTTTAATCAGGCGACACATTACATGTGTTCCAGCTCTTTCATACTCCTGGTGAGGTACTGTTGTGGACTTTACAGTTGCTGGATGTGTCTGCATGAGGTACACCCCACAGGGGCTGTTGTGGTCATTTCTAATGCTGATGAAAGATAACTGCATAACCACAATGACCTCCCCTTAGCTAGATGTCAGAAAGCATGGACCATGCAATCACAAATAAAAACAGGACCCTCTCCACAAAGGGAAAGTGGCCTGTCTGGTGGACCCCAGCCATAAACAAACTGTATAACAGATGAGGGATACTAATGCAAGACAGAGCTACATCTCCAAAAGGGAAGACAGCTGTGATTAGCACTAGTAGAAAGCTACATTATCTCATAAAGACATGCAAGGTCAACTTGGGGACATAAATCACCAAAGACAATGAAGGTAACCACACTGCTTTCTTCAGTTATGTCAAACACCTGGTTGGGAACCCTCAGATATGCTCAGAGTTGGTACACAACAACATATATTCCAGTGACCTGACAGATATTGGCAACATTCTGGCGGACAGCTTCAGTGCGATTTACCCCCTCCCTCACCCCCAAACGAAGATAGTTATCACAGCTGTATGTAACCTCACTGTCATCTTGGATGTCCATGTGAGAGCCGCACTCAGCAAAGACAAGTACACACAATCAATGGGACCTGATGGTATCCCCGGTTGCATGCTATGTGAACTCCAGAAGGAGCTGGACCCATATATACAAATGCTATTTAACCTTAGCCTTGCTACAGGATATGTACCTGAACACTGGCGTATGGCAACAGTGGTCCCACTCCACAAAGGAGATGCCTCCACAGACCATGGCAACTGCCACCACACAAGCTTAACCAGCCTTGTCTGCAAAGCTATGGGAAGAGTCATTATGGAGCTCTTACACAGAGACATTGCTGACCTACAGACCCTTGATCCCACCCAGTTCAGCTTTGTACAGGGCAGATCCTGCATTTTGCACCTAGTTGACTACTATGAAACTGTCAGTAGGGCCATTGATGAGGGCTACGCAGTCCACACAGCCTACCTGCACTTGGCTAAGGCCTGTGACACAATACCCCACTCAGGCATCATAGACAAGCTCAACAGCTGACATATAACACCATATGTCACAGGATAGGTTGCAAAATGGCTAGGAAACAGAGCCCATAAAGTCAACATTGCAGGTGCCTTGCCAGATTCAAAGCCAGTCACAGGTGGTGTCTCACAAGGATGAGTCCTGGGACCCCTCTTAATTGGTATTTACTTTTCAGATGTGAAAGCAAACATAGGAGGGTTGTGGCTGACAAAGTTTGCAGATGACTGCAACCTAGGCACCATAGTGAATACATCAGCCAGCACACACATCCTACAGAATGCCGTCACAAAGACGGATAGCTGGTGCCAGACTCATGGCCTGAAACTGAATGCAACTGATGTGTAGTCATCCCCTTTGGGAGGAACAAAGTATCCACAGATCAATACATAGACAGCAACCCAATGAGCACAGAAAACAAATCAGACACCTGGGGACACGTGTAGATAGTGACATCTCGTTTGACACCCATGTTGCCAAAGTGGTTAGAAAGACTTTCTATCTTGCCCACCTTATCATGGAGGGTTTTCCATCCAGATCATAGGAGGTCATTGTACCACTATACTTCTCCCTTATCAGGCCCATGATTGAATACAAAGCCCCATTTGGTATGTACCTCACCCAGCACTTGCAACAGCTGGAGAGACCCCAAAAGTACCTTACCATGAAGATCAGGGGTCTACAACACATGTCATATACTTCCAGAATAGAGGAAACCCAGCTTTATTCAGTGTCATACCGCATACTTACAGGTGACCTATGCCTGACATACAAGACCATGTCCAATCAGGATTTGGTGGACATGCTCCACTGCAAGCAATCCAAATCCACCAGAACCATGAGAGCTGAAGATTTGAACCTCAGCACATACATGTATAGGACATGCTGGAGGGACAGAGTCATAACTCAGAGGCATCTCACACTCTAGCAGAGTATCCCAGTTCATGTTAGACAGAGTCCCTCACTGACTCTCTTCAAGAGACATCTGGACAACTGCATATGAGACAGAGGCACAGACTAGACAGAGGCACAGTCATGTTATTCAATTCGTAAGGGGTCATAATGTGTCACTACTAAGTCAGAGGCACAATATTCGGAATCGATTCTGTACACTTATTACCACTATAAGGGGTGGCAATAGCCACATCACTATGGCTAGGCATATACATGCACTAGGGCAGATAGCCTACTAGTAAACTATGACACTATGAAACTATGGTGTATGTGTAGATATTGTCAGTCAAGCACTATGATGTGGTTTGGGGGGCTTGATATCTCCCTGTATTCCAACATTGTTTTGTCTATTCCTTCTAGCATGTCTAGGGATCAGTTGCTAGTGTCCTCTCCTGCTCAGCTGGTGAACCTGGGAATATTGAGGCAATGTTACAATTGCCTCATGTACACTGACAACTCTCTCCTTCTCCCATAAAACACACATACATGTGAGAGATGCAACTATATAGCCAAAGTGGAGGCTGAGCTCTCTCAACATAGGACTAGCAAGACCAGAGAGAAGGTGAAGGTAACCACACACATCACAAACCCAGTCTCACATAGCACTATCACAACTTAAAATCATAGACATACTCGGAGGCTCTGATCAGAATTCTACCAAAACAGCAGCAGCCACCACAGCAGACACCCACACAACTGCCTCCACAGGGCACAGCACATGCAACACATAGACCACAGAGTCAGTGTGCCAAACAGTCACAGCCCTTAAGGCCAAACACAATGCCAGACACACTTGTCATAGGTGACTCCATAGTCAGACACACTGACGTCCCGCTCACCAGATCGAGTACGGAGGAGGTCACAGTAAGCTGCCTATCGGGCACTGGAATCCACCACATAATGCAAGCACTCAGGTCACTCAACTGCAAGTACAAGTCTGACCCAGTCATTATCCATGCTGGTGTGAACGACCTGAGATGTACCTCCCTGGACTACATGGAAAGAGACATAGAGGATCCCTCTGATTATGTAGGCCAGGCAGGTATGACCCTGACCTTGAGCAGTATCCTACCTTCACCAAGTATGATGCCACATAAACAGAGACAAGATGATCAGCTGTAATAATTTGCTTAAACTATTGTGTCATTCAAAGGGGATCCAATGTCTGTCTGCCTGGGATGACATGCTGGACAGGCCATGCTGATTTTCAGGGGACGGCTTGCACCTGTCACCCCTGGGCTTCCGGATTTCGGCTGATGCTCTTGCCACCCCCATTGTGCCTTTTTTATGCAAGAATCAGATTCTACACCTACCACCCTAGAACACAGAAAAGGAAAGACACTAAGGGTAATGCTGCTCAATGCCAGAGGTCTCAACCTCAAGCTGCACACACTCGACACCCTTCTCAGTATGTAGCACATTGATGTCTGTGTTGTGCCTGAAACCTGGTTCACGGCTTCTGACAGCACCCCGGTACTATCGGGTGTTACCTCATATCATGCGTTCCGGCACCAAAATCCGGACAACACCAAGAAAGGAGGGTGGGTGTCCATATTCATCAAGGACACCCTCACCTCAAGGTTGGTGGTAACACACGATGCATCGGAGACCATCCAGGTGCCAGTAACCGTAGGCAAGACTGCTCTGCAGTTTGTAGCATGTTACATGCCACCCTCTCAAACTCAGGTACCTCACACAGCTGTCCTGAAAACACTGGAGGGGATAAATGTATCTCCAAACACCATCATACTGGGTGATTCCAACTATCCAAATATTGACTGGGATCACTAATCAAGCCCCAACACTCTAACCCAAAGTTTCCAAGAGTTCATACACTCAAATGCCATGGAACAACTGGTCACCATCCCCACAAGTGGAGACAACATACTAGAATTCATCATCACGAACATGGGGTCACACTGTTCAACACCAGAAGTATACCCATCATTGGTGAGATCAGATCATGAACTAATCTCAGTGGGAGTCCACATCCCACCCACACCCCAGATAGAAAAACAAACAGTGAAGACCTTCTCAAATGCTGACTTCACATTTCTAAGGACTGGTGTGGTCTCTTTCAAGGCCCCCAAGCCAGCGGACACCATTACCCAAGCTGCTGTATCACTTACAAATGCCTTCTACCAGCACCTCCAGGACTGCATGGATCAGGCAATCCCAAACAAAACAAAGACTATTTGTACCACAGGCAAGCATCCAGTCTGGTGGACCCCAGCCATAAACAAGCTCTACAACAAAAGGAAGGAGCTACTACAAGATAGAGCGAAATCCGTAGAAGGGAAGACAGCCCTGGTCATTATGAGTAAAACACTGGGTTCCCCATACAATCATCAAGGCAAGTTTTGAGAGTAAACCCGCTCAGGACTCAAGGGACAATCATGAGGCCTTTTTTACCTATGTTTGACACCTGGGAGGGAACTCCCAGATATGCTCAGAATTAGTTCGGAATGATGTAAATATCACTGAACCTACAGACATTGCCAACATTCTGGCTGACAGGTTCAGAGCGGATTCTCCCCTCCCCCAACTGGAGGTATCTACACCAGAGGATTGTAGCCCCCCAAACATCTCCAATGCTGGGGTGAGAACTGCTCTATCCAAGGCGGAAAACACTTTATCCATGGGACCAGATGGTGTCCCCAGTTGTGTGCTCCATGAACTCAATGAGGAATTACACCCGCAGTTAGGGCAACTGTTTAATCTTAGCCTCACCTCAGGATATATGCCCAAGGAGTGGCATACGGCAATGGTGGACCCACTTCACAAAGGAGGTGCCTCCACCAACCCTGGAAACTACCATCCCATCAGCTTGACAAGCCCGGTCTGCTAAGCTATGGAGAGGATCATAATGGGAATAATAAATGAAGACATAGGGGACTTGCAGACATTGGATCCAATCCAGTTTGGCTTTGTCAAGGGCAGATCATGCCTTTTAAACTTGGTTGACTTTTTCAAGACAGTCACCCAGGCCATTGACGTGGGCAAAGCAGTCCACACAGCCTACCTTGACCTGGCAAAGGCTTTCGACACAATACCCCACTCAGGTATCATTGAAAACATCACCAGCTTAAATGTGAACCCATACATCACAGGATGGGTTGCAAACTGGCTAAGTGACAGAACACACAAGGTCAAAGTTGCTGGTGCCATGTCACACTCCAGAGCTGTCACAAGTGGTGTCCCACAGGGCTCAGTCCTGGGCCCACTTTTGTTCAGCATCTACTTTTCAGAAGTACAAGCAAACACAGGAGGATTATGGCTGACAAAGTTTGAAGATGACTACAAACTGGGAACCATAGTTGGAAACCCATCTGACACAGACATCCTTCAGAAGGGTCTCATAGACACAGATAACTGGTGCCAGAGCCATGGCCTTACATTAAACGCTAAACAATGCATAGTCATACCCTTCGGGAACAACAGGGTTACCCCTAGTTCCCATCTAGGTGGCAATCCTCTAAGCACAGAAGAGGTTATCAGGGACCTGGGCACCCAGGTTGACAGTAATATTTCGTTTGACACTCATGTTGCCATAGTAGGCCTGGGGCAGTTCCTGCTATTAGGACAGAGGTGTGACCTGGTAGTGTCAGGGTGCTGATGTGGGCTTTGACCCTGTTTTCTATTACAGCACTGATATCTACATTCTCTATACTGTGTGTGTTTACACTGCACGCATTTATACTTCTGGCATTGGGTAGCATTACATCTAGGTTACTATCCCTTGTGGTACCTATGAGGTAGGTTTGTGTTTTTTGTGGTTTATGATTGGTGAGGGTGGATGTTAGTCGGGTCCTCAGGTGTGCATATGGTACATGGTATTACATTACTTAACACGTGGCATTCATGCCTCAGGTGGTGCTGCAGGGCTGCCTCTGTCGGATGCACATACTACACTCCCTGTACATGTTTAGATGCAGGTTGTGTCATGTTAGGCATCCCTGTTACTATATTAGTGAGTCAGAGCGGGTATCAGTCCCAGTGTTCCTACTGACCAAGTGTATGTGCTATGCGTTGCCTCTTTGCCAAGGCCAGGGCATACTGGGCACGCCTCCTTCTGCCTACTGGGACAAGGTCAGGTTGTTCCTCCTCCGAGTCACCCTCTGCCTGTGGTGGCCTTGGCAATGGTGGGGGGATGTTAAGCCCAGCCCTGTGCTGGTCCTGCTGCAGCTGTTTCCGCAGGATCATATTATGTAGCATAGCACATATCATGACCATTTGGGTACATGTAGTTGGTGTGTACTGCAAGGCTCCACCAGATGTGTCCAGACACGGAACCGTGACTTGAGCAGCCCAAACACACGCTCTATGACATTACATGTTTGTGCGTGTGCCTCATTATGGCGTTCCTGTTCAGGTGTGTGTGCATTTCTGATGGGTGTCATCAGCCACGGCTCAAGTGCATAACCTGCATCCCCCACTAGGTGTCCGTGTGGGAAGTCCCCACTGGCAAATGATTGGTACAGCTGCGTCAGATGCCAGATGTGGGAATCGTGGTAGCTCCCAGGGCAGCCAGCACACACATTCATTATTATGCCCTGGGCATCACACACGACCAGGCAGTTGATGGAGGGGTATCCCTTGCGGTTAATGTAGACTCTACCCCGCTCACCAGCTGGTGCTTTGATGCATACGTGCGTGCAGTCTATTGCACCCAGCACCTCAGGGTATCCCGCTATTTGCTGGAAGAGACGCATATTGCTGGCCACAATCTCACGGTCATTAGGGACATATATATGATCACGGACATGTGCTGACATGGCATCCAGGAACTGGTGCAGTACCCTGGAGGCTGATGCCTGTGATATCCCCATCATATCACCAGTCGGTCTCTGGAAGGTACCTGTTGCTAGTATTCTTAGGCCAACACATACCTTGGTTTCCACTGGGATGGGTTCCCCTCTGTTGGTTCTGTGTGTGAGATGTGGCCTGCACAGCTCAACAATCTGCTGCAGAAGGTCTCTGTCCACTCTGTAGTGCTCAAGACCCTAGGCCTGTATACTTTTCTCCTTCTCCTCACTCTGGGTTGTCTGTCAGCATCTGCATTGTCACCACCCTCAGCAATTCGCCTTTGCCTGATTATAACAGCTATGGCAGCCCCTAGCATTTCTGCTCTGAGTTCAGCTTTTTCAGTTTTCAATTCTGATAGCTTACTTTCTTGCAGTATCTCTTGTGAGAAACACCCTGCACTGCTCTTTGCAGTGTTTTAAGTGCTGGGTTGGGCTTCTAGTCTGCCTGCATAATTGCCTGCTTCCAATTGTTTTCACCAATTAACTCCAGCAGTATCCTCTGGCAGTTTCCGTGTATTTTGGTTGTTTCCTGTTTCCTCTGTTTCCTGAAGGGGAGCAATGTGCACACCAGCTTAAACACGCTCACAGTCACTTAAACGCGCGCACACATCCCTACACGGTGTTACACGCGCGCACACATCCTTACATGGTGTGAACTAGGCTGATTCATGTTAAAACGTGCGCACATTGCCTTACACACGTGCATGCCCGCGCAAACAGTTGTAAATGGTTTGCAACACGCTCCCATATGTTGAACCTGCCTTACACGCACGCACACGCGCGCATGCATGTATTTCAAGAAACTTTGAGTGTAGGGATAGCGTAAACCTTCAATTTCTTGACTTTCCTAGTGTTCTGTTGGGACACACCTCCCTCCCTGATGTCTGTCTGTCATCTGTCACCTTACATTGCCCTCCAATCTGGTACATTTGTTTCTATCCTTCCCCCCCCCCGTGATGTCACCTACCTCTTACTCTGTTCCTCCCCCTTCTCTAACTCTTACACTACTCAGAAAGTGCTCATTACCTATGTGGCAGTGTGATTCAGTATTGTAACCCTCATTTACATAGGATTGCCTAGTAATGCTTAGTTACATGTCTTACACGGAGCTTCCCCCCTTGACAACCACTAAACGGAGGCCATATTGTTTTTGGTCTGCAAGTCCCTCCATTGACATTCCATGTAATACATAAATCCCACAATTGTGGGCTTATAAGCTTCGGTTTTCAGTTTTAGGTAGTGCACCCCGTTTGCGCGGGTGTGCGCTGCAGTTACACATCATAATCCCACGAAGAAAAAAAAAGTTATATAACATATTTTTGCAACACTTTTTCATGCCAATGGCCACATATTTGGCCATTGGCATGCTTAATGAAACATATGCACCCTTTATTTGGAGCTGACATAGCTCCGTTTTAGATTTTGCAGAAATGTACTCAGTTGTCAGCTGAGTACATTTCTGCAGCTAACACGTCCGTTACACGGACTGGTTTCAGCTTCGTGGATCGCTCAAATACCTCATTTGCATATCTTTGAGCTGCAAATGAGGTATTGAGCATTTCCATGCCCAGTCCGTGTAAGAGATGTGTTAGCTGTCTCTTACACGGAGGTTTGGGCTGTACCTGAATCGGGAGGCTTACACGGAGGCTTACACTACTCTTGAACTCCGTGTAAGCCTTCCTGGATCTGGCCCTATGTTTCCCATCTCCTGTTCTGCTGTTGGAATGTGTTGTTATTTCTGGTAATAGACATATGAAAAGTTTATCTTTTCTCCCATTCAGTGACCTGATATGTTTTGAAGTAATTAATTTGATATTTATTTTAGAAATGTAAATATTTATCTAGAGGTTTTAATGTATTTCTTTTGTTTTTCTTACTATTTTCTTCTTTGCTGTTGGTTGTGAAGGGATTGCTGATTTTGTATAGAATGATATGTTTGTGGTGGTCTAGTAGTTTGCCGAGTTTGGGAGATGAAGTTTGTTGGTCCTTTAACATTTTATATTACTTTTCTTCCTCCCTTATCTCTCTCTTATTGTTTGTTTTATGTTTCCTGGTTTTCCCACGAGCGAATCAATAGTTTTCTCAGTGAAAAGCTGTAAATGTTTTCCCTCCATAAGCTCATGCATCTGACCTGTTAAACAACCTTGGTTTGTCCTCGCATTGCAGCTGCTACAACGGAGAGCAAGAAAAAGTGTCATTTCCATGGAAACATTTATAGTCTGAACCTTGTGCTGAGAAGATTTGTAAAAGCTGAATAATAGTTAGAACAGATGGTTTCTAATGCCATCTACAGCTTGGTTGAAAAACTGCATATAAATAACATATTTGATATGTCTGCTATATTTAAACATTTATGAATGTCCATAATCAAAGCACTTTTCACACACTTAAACACTTACATTTTGTACACTTGTCTTCATAATTCTATTGTGGTTGTGTAAGTTTTATATTGATTGGTATGACAAGTGTATAGTATACATAGCAGTGTTGTTAAAATGAAGGGTTTGGTGTGGATTGGTGTGTCCATGGTAGTCTAGTGGTTTACTGGTTTGAGAGATGGAGTTTCTCGGCTTTGCGCTGTTTCATGTTGGCTTTTCCCCCTCTGTTGCCTTTTGTTTTATCTGCTTTGTGTTTCTTGGTCCTGCTGGGAGATAGTCTGTGGCTTACAAAAATAAAAAAAAAAAGGGAAGAAGAAAATAGCTGCAAAATTTTTCCCTCCTTGGTCTTGTGCATCCGAACTGCTGAATGACTCTGCCGCCTGTTTGTACTGCGACTGCCTCAAAAGAAAGCAAGAAAAAAAGTGCCATTTCCATGAAGCTATTTGCGGTCTAAACTTTGTGCTGAGAACTCTCGCAGAGCTGGATAATAGCTTGATTAGACAGTCTCTGATGCCATCTACATGTCAAATGAACGAACTGCAGCTAAGTAACCAGTATAATATAATTGTTATATTAAAAGCATTTATGAGAGTCTATAAGCAGAGCATTTTTGATACATTTATACCCCTATGTTTCTACACTTTTATTTATAATTCTATTTTATGTAATTTAAGGCTCTTTGGATTAGTACAACAAACATAAGGTATATATACTAACACCATTAAAGTATTTATGAAAGAAGAAAGGAAAAAGAAAGGAAATTAATATATACAAAGCTTTTTATGACACCTAAGCAGAAGCTAATATTCTTTTACAAGACACAAAAATCAGAAATAAAATAATTATATTATAGGTAGAAAATAAATAAATAATGACTGAACCATAACATATTCTATATGTCTATAGTTTGCTACATATAATATAGTCTCAGATGCAGATGTTTACCATATAAACTAGTATTTTTGATATATTCTGACAAATCTAGAAGTTCGTTCAGATTACTAAAGGTCTTAAAGATACATGGAGATGGGGAAATAATGTTGTTAGATATTGGCACAATACATAAAGAGACAGGGGATTAGTCTACTTATTGATTATTATAACAGTCCATTACATATAAATTAATTATGATTTTGGGATTATTGTATAATACGTCTGGTATTTATGATATATTGAATTGATATGACAAAAGTTAAAATGAAACAGTTACATTTGATTTACTTTAATTTGTTTCTTGAATTGGTACATACAATTCCAATGGATGTTTGTGAAATTATGCAACAACATATATATTTAGACAGGGAAGAGATGAATGTTGTTGCTAGCCTGATAGTCAATTTGGGTGACATATGTCACTCAAATTAGGAGTTTTTAACTCCAGGGTTTTTTTTGAAAGAGTCTATGTTATTAATGAATATTATAAATTTATGTTAATAGTTATTATGATGTTCACCAAATCTTCCAAAATTGAATTTGCTGTAAACAAATTTCATTGGATAAATGTTTTTCATGTTTTATATGTAAATTATAATTGTATTCCTAATAGTCAATTTCTATTCACTTATAAAAAATGGGGGAAAAGGAATGTTATTCAACAACATTATTCAGAACATTAACGTTTCATGACATCATTAAAGTGTATATCATTAAATATCGATGGATTAAATAATTCTAATAAGAGAAGATCTTTGAACAAATATCTTACATTGCATAATACTCAGTTAATATTTCTCCAAGAAACTCATTTACTAACTGAAGATGTCACAAAATTGGAATCAAAATCTTACAAACTTTTGATTAGCTCAGAACATACACAAAAAAAAGGGGGGGGTGGCCATACTATGGAAAGACACATTACCTATGCCTAAAATAATGGACACCTACAAAGATAACAAGGGGATGTTATTATAGAATTTAATAAGAAAATGTTGACATTAATAAATATGTATTGGATTCCTGGCATTGGACCTACAACAGTGAAAGAACATATAGAACATATAGTTAATTTTCTAAGGATAGTATTATTCTTGCTGGGGATTTCAACTGTATTTCTGACATAAAAGACTCTAGTACCAGTGATAAAATTAAAATTCCAACTATAGCTAAATTATAGAATGAATTCTCAGATTCATGCATGATGAAAGATATTAATAACTTTTCTGACCCTAAGTCACTGTTCTATACATTCTACTCACATAGGCATAATTCATATTCAAGAATAGATATGGGTATTAATTTCCAATAACTTAACTGATTTCTTATCAATCTCAAAAGTGATTTCTTGTCCCCTTTTGGATCATAATTCCATAACATTTGATTTTATACTAAACTCCACATTTAATGTTCAAATTAAAAGGATATCAGCCTATATAATTAAACTCAAAGATTTTATTGATTTCTTTACTACAGAAGTACAACATTTTATTGAACTTAATAGAACACGGGGAACTTCAGAAATATACATTTGGGATGCTCTAAAAGCCTACCTATATGGTAAAATTATTGAGTGGTATAAAAAGAAAAATATTTCATGGGATAAAGATCTTCAAAATATACAAACAAAGTTAGATACTTTAAAGCTTGATGCTTCAAAGAATCCAGATAGGAAAGACAGACTGGATGAAATAAATACCTTAAACAATAAATACATGGAAATTTTAAACCATACAGTTATGATAAATCTTGAAAAAATATAAATGTATAACTTTTCCTATAAATCCTAGATCCATGAATATACTAGCTAACAAAACTAAAAGATTAAAAAAAACTTCACCATATTAAATAACTCTATTCTCCAGCAAAAAAAATGGTATCTGATTTACTAAATATATTAAGTGAGTTTAGAATTTTTTTTTTAAATTAAACCAACCCAATGATAACATTAATAGTACAAAAGATATTCAATCTTTTATACATAATAATATAAAGAACAGACTAGCTAAAGCACAAATAAAATTAATAGATAAACAAATATCTTTTAACGAAGTAAAATATCAAATAACCAAACTTAAGCAAAATAAAGCTCCTGGTAATGATGATATAATTCCTTTAATCTATAAGGTTTTGCCTGCTAAAGCATTAACTCTACTATATACAGTATTAAATATAGCTCAAAATAACAACATTAGACCTCCCTCTTGGAATTGCACATTTATTTCCCCCATACTAAAGTCTGATAAAGATCCTGTAAAATGTGCTTCATATAGGCCCATTTCGTTATTAAATACAGACTATAAAATCTTCATGTCTATTTATGCTAACAGACTTGACATTTTTTTAAACTCCCTGTTAGATATGGATCAAACAAGTTTTATAATTAATAAAACTTCTTATGATGACATCAAAAGGACAATAACTTTAATTGAATTAGTAAAAGCCTTAAAGAATAAATTTACTCCTGTTAGTTTAGATATTAACTGTGCTTTCGACTCAGTTAATTAGAATTATCTTTTTATCTTACTGAAGGACTTACATTTTTCTAATAACATTATTAACCTCATAACTCAATTATATAATGACAGTCAAGCCTACATAAAAATAGGTACAAGTATATCCCAGAACATACCCATTGTAAATGGAACCATACAAGGTTGCCCTCTGTCTCCACTTTTATTCACATTAATTATGGAACCTTGGGTTAACCTAATAAAGGATAACAATAATATACAAGGATATAGGTTAAATTATAATGAAACATCAAAAATCCAAATGTTTGCTTGTTTGCTGATGATGTATTAAGCACTCTTGGTGGTACTAACCCTACCTTACAAGAATTGTTTAAAAATATGGATATATTAAAAAAAAGTTCTGGTCTTAATTTTAATAATTCTAAAACACAGATTCTTCTAATTTGTTCCAAAAGTTATAATATACAAGACCAATATAAACAATATATACCTCAGTCCCAACAAATAACATATTTAGGTATAATTATAGCAACCAATATTAAAGAAATCTTACACCTAAATTATAGTAAAAGTATAACTACCCTAGAGACTCTAATTAGTAAGTGGAACAAGATTTTATTTACAATGGATGAAAAACTTTTCATTATAAAGATGATCTTGCTTCCAAAGATATTATACATAATGCAATCTATTTCTATTCCCCCTACAGGCTCTTTTATTAAAAAAATTAACACACTAATTAAGAATTTTGTATGGCATCCGATAAAGCCTAGAATGGCATTGTCCTATCATATGTATAGCTGGGAAAATGGAGGTATATCTTTATCAAATCTAGAACTTTATTCAATTTTGTCAGTTATTAAAACAATTGTGTATCTAATAGATGGAGAGTATTTTGCAAAATGGAAGGAAATTATGTTAAATATATCCCAAAAATACCAAAAATGAAAATAACAAACATCTACCACAGTTAATAAATAATCAATTTATATGGAATATGAGAGAGTATTTTTCCAATTATTCAATTCAAATGCTTAAATCTACTTATATAACTTAAGGGCCTTTAAAAATTTTATACTTAGGTTTAGAATCTTTGAAAATTGGCAGTTCCTCATCTTCCCTATTACCTATACACAAGGTATAAGTCTATCTGCAGATCATTCTAAAATGTTATTTAAACAAAAACAACTGATGTTTTGGCATCAAATGTTAAATAAAAATGAGGCAAAATCTATTAATGCTCTTATAGATGAATATAACCTTAACTCTCTACTTTGGTCAGATTTGCAAGAGTTTAGAAAATATATTCTAGATAAGCTACTTTTAATCCCTTCAAATGCTAAAAATTCAATACCCAAACTTATCCAATATTTGATTTTATATACATATGATACATTACCAGTTAAAAATAGTATATCATATATTTATGAAGCAATTAAACAAGATCTAGATGCATATTCAGATACCTATTGGATTTCATTTGCAACAATCAATAGTTTTATTCCCTCAGAAAAAGACAAAGTTAATTTCCTTCAGTCAGCCAGCAAAAACAATTCCTCCATTAAAATGGAGAATCCTCACATGGAGATTTTTACATAAATCTTTCATCACACCTCATAAAATGAGTAAGATAACTAAACAAGATGTTGTTTGCTGGAGATGTAACGCAGTAACAAATGCTGATTGGAATCATATATTTTATGACTGTGTATTATTAAAGAAATGTTGGGAGGAAGTTAACACTTTTTTACAGGCAATTTTTACAGACAATTTTATGCTTACAAAGTCACTTGGATTATTCAATACACCTGTCCCAGGCTGTACAAATAAAAACAAATATTATTTACTGTGGTCTATAATTTATATTGCCAGGAAAGTAATTACAAGAAATTGGTCCTCATCAGTTCCCTCATTTAAAGAGTTTAATGGTCTTTTCTTAGAAATATCTAAGTTAGAAATGTTAACTATCAAATCTAAATCTACAAGGAATACAAAATTATATTGCAAATGGGAAAATGTGCATGAATTATTGGTTAAAAAATGATTAATGCAGTAATCTTTTCTTTTTCTTTAAATCCTTTATTCTATGTTTTCATTTTCTTCTGCCAAACTAAAATTAATTGATCCTGTTATTCAATATATAGTGAACATCATTGTACATAGTTTACTGTGCTATTATAGCTATTGTATTATTTTTTCTTTTGTAAATATTGTATTTTAAAAATTAACTTATTTAATTTCTTTCAAAAGATCTGTTCATTATATTAATGTTTTCAATAAAGCTATTTTAAAGAAAAACTACTAGACATTATCATAGATGAGTAGCTAAAACTAGACTTCCATGTATCACAAGTTGGAAAAATATAAAAAGCTCAGATGTCTATACAAATCTAAAACATACCTCACTGGCACAGCCACAAAACATATAGTCACTACATTTCTTCAGCCATCTCTCCATTACAAATCTTCAAGTCACACTTTTAAACAAATTAGAGTAATGTTATAATAAATTTTGCTACCAATCTGCTCTTCAGAGGACACCACTGTCTGGCTCTCAAAAAGCTAAACTAGTTAGAACTTCCATGCTATTTAACTTACACCCAACACACACCAGTACACAGACTTCTCATAAGCCTGAAAACTCCAGATTCCTACAAAACATCATTCAATTAAACTCCCCAAATAGTGCTTTACATTATAGAGCTAAATCGCTTCTCACTATAACCAAAGCTTACAATAGTATAGGAAACTCCCTGTAATTAATTGATTTTGCCAAAATCTGGAACCACATCCCATTTACACTGAAATCAATCCAAGAGTTAAGCTTTTTTAAAACCGGTAAATAAAATGCCATCTGATGGACAAATGGCTCTGCTCCTGCCTTCACACAAGGCAGCTCTGTAATTTATGTCTATTATTTACTCCAGACTGGTCTCACCACTAGTCTACCTCTGTGTACACAGCCTGCAACTTATCCAACCTACTCCCAATCGCAGACACACTCCACCCCTCACTGTCTCCCAATGTCACTTTCACTCTTGTATAGTTCTTCATAAACTCCAGTCACTAATCCCATCCATCCCCACACCTCTACTAGTGCCCTCTCTCTTCTTATCTCAATTCCCACACAATCTTCCCACTCACTCTCTTTCTGCAATCACCCCTACTGCTTCTTCTTTCACAGTCATTCTTTCTCACCCTCCTTTCTGCCTATACCGCTATTACTATCCGAAATTCTACAATCAGAATCTCAACAATAACAAAGGACTCTATACCCTTAATACATATAGTTCCTTGAATGCCTACTGCATTCCTTTCCTCCACTTTGTAGTCTGTCTGTACCTCTATTTCTTTGAATCTCTCTTGGACACATCAAACAAACTATAACACATCATAATAATAATAACCAAAATAATGCCCCTAAGAAGCTTGTCACCTCTTTTTTAACAACATGCATGATTTATCCTATATAACAAATCAAACAGCTGATAGGACCACAGGTGGACGAAACCAGACAACAGACTTAGCGTTTTTGTTCTTTTTAATAAATATAATAGATCTTCTTCAGAAATAGTAAAACCAGACCACCACTTGTTTAAAATAGCAATAAGAAATATCATGTGACAATACTGTACAATGAACAGCAGAGTGAACATTTAAAACATAGTAAAATGAAATTAATATAATTATAAATTTCACTTAAGCAATGTCTGTATGTATTTATATATGTACTAAATCAACAATAAATATATAAACACATTGAGAAAAATACCTCTTAAACTACCCTTATGTAAAACATAAGTACCCAATATTAAAATTAGGAATATTACTGTAATTTCTGTAACTGCAAAAAACATTTAATGTTAATTATCTCATTGAGATCTGGTGCCTGGTCAGTCACTAACATAATTTGCCATAAACTTCCCAACAATCAAGTAACATTTTGTAATCACCACAAAAACAGAATCTACCTTTTCAAGTACAAAAAAATGAAAATTTCTTAAGACTTGCTCTCAACAGCATGTCTAGTAAAGGCTTTAGATAAAGCCCTCTTTTTAACAGCTAGAGCATGTTCATAAATCCTTTTGTTCAATGTTCTAATCATCTCCCCCACATAAAAATTTTCTTATTGACATGTTTACATTCAACAGACGAAGAACTGATAACATATCTATACTATTTACAATGTCCACATGAATAAGTGCCAAAAGTGTTAGAACCAACCTGTGGAACAATTCTCTTCTTACTTTCCAAAATTGTTTTAGTGTTTACAATTTTTTATAAGTAAACAAAAGTCTTTCACCTATGAATTGACCAAGTTAGGGTTACCCAGCAAGACTTTCCAGTTATCTGAAAGAATGCTTCTGATCAACCCTATTTCTTTAGTAATGGGAATGGGAAATGCCAACCTATAGCTGTTAGAATCTCTATTGGTCATTGTTGGAAACAGTCTTGTACCAACCTCATTTGGCCCCTGAATTGCCAAAATAGGGCACGCTCATTCACAATTCTTTTCAACCAAGTAGAAGCATATATCCTCTGGATGAAAAAATTGCTGTTTTTCAATTTCTAGCATGAAAACAGAGTGGTCACTAGTAAGCTGACTTAAATGTATAAACTTTCCTTTGACCACCCCTCTTTTCATGTGATTTGGATGTAAATTATCTTTGTGTAAATACTGGGTCACAAAGGTAGATTTTCCAAAAATATGACTTACAAAAACACCCTTGGTAGAATCAACGGTCAAATGTACATCCAAAAAATCTACACAATTCCTGGAATCCCCAATGATGAACTTCAAGAAACTGGTGGTATTTAAATAGTCAACAAATGATAGAAAAGTAGCATAATCACCCTTCCAGAGAAAAAACAGGTCATCTATGCATTGTCTATAAAACAATACATTCTCAGCCATGGGATGTCGAATAACGTACTTAACCTCCCACAGAGCCATAACCAAATTGGCGAAAGAGGGAGCTACTCTAAACACCATGGGTATCCCTGATACCTGTTGAAACATCACATTGTCAAATTTGAAAAAAATGTTTTCAAGTATTATCTCCATCAAAACACAAATTATATTGATTTTGTCGTGGTCAAAGGTAGCATGATGGCTCAAATATTCCCTTGAATACTCTAAACCTACCGCCTGATCTATGCTAGTGTAAGGAGAAGTGACATCAACTGATGCAAAGACAAAGGATGAATCATATACTGTGACTTGGCCCAATAATTCTAATAAATGGCAAGAGTCACGTAAATAAGATTGTGAATTCTGAACAACCCTAATTCAGAATCTCTTATAACCATATGGAGATAGGTTCCATCTTAGAAAAAGCAGCTGACACTATAGGCCTCAAGGTAGGAAAGGAAAGGAAATTTGTTTTATCCTTATGTACCTTCTGAATACTAAAAAGCACAGCCAATCTAGGATGTTCCACTTGCAAATATCTATAGACTGAATGACTTAAACTCTCTTGCCTGAACAGGTCAAAAAATGTAGTGTCAACTGTCAAAAAACATCTCCTAATGTGTTCTGATGCAACTATGCAATAACATGTTTCAACATTCAACAATTCAAAAATAGCTTTACTATAATCAGTAGACTTCATAACTGCAATTGTGCTCCCCTTATCAGCTTTTATCATGTGTAAATCCTTGTTAGAAGCCAAACTGTCTATGGCAGTTTTCTCTTCCAAAGGAAGGTTGGATGTCCTAGCTGAAAACACTTAAATTCCTAAACTGATTCTCACACAAAACACTAAAAACTTGTAAAGTTGAATTCAAAGATGGATTGTAAATGCTTCTTCTAAGAGCATCATCAGTGTTCTCAATTACAGATACCCCCTCAAAAATATACTTAAGATTTAATTTTCTTAATTATAACCTCAAATCAACAATCAGCCTAGGTATGTTGACTGTATTAGATGGGATAAATGAAAAAACACATTTTAACACAGAAATAACATCATTACAAAGACTATCACCACTTACGTATGTCAATCTAATAATCTAATTCTTCTTCCATTTTTTCCTTTTGCCTTTGTTCTTGGCCTGAACATTGTTGGACCACTTCGGAGTCTTTTTATTTCCTAAGGTGTCCATCAGAAAAGGGTTGGAAGTATTAGTAATTGAAGATAAGTACCCTAACGAAGTAGATGGTACTGCTAATTCAACTCCATTCTTGTCATTATTGCATTGCTCAGTTTTAACTGGACCTGACTAAATAGCCTCAGATACAACAACATGGTTACTCACAGATGTTTGTTTTGTTCATTCGAACAACACCTCAGTTTCTCCCTTTATAATCTTAATAGGGTAAGCAGAGTTGGCAGCATGAGCAGCAAGGTCTCTCTTCAATTTGCCTTGCTTTCTAGAAATAATAGAAGCTCTATGCCTGATAGTGAGAGAAAACTGTTGACTGCTTTGATGTTAGCATCCAATTTCTCCATCTCAGACTTAAAAAGTAACCAGTTAACCTCTATAATGTTCTGCTAAGGCCCTCATTAAAGAAAGTCCTGTATTGTTAAACAATTCAACCAATTGTTGGTACATGTCCCCGTGTTTAACACAGTTTGGAAACTTGTAAATTCTAAGTCCTTGCAGTACACAGCCTTGTTTAATACACTCCTCTAAATAAAATACCTCTAATTGTAATGAAAGAGTTCTCAATGACAACCATTCCAGTTTAAAAATGCTGCTTTTACATGTATTGAAATCATTCAAGGAAATGTTATCATATAGTGCACTTACTTGTAAAAAAACGCCATTTTCAATGGCCCAGCCAAAAGGATTACTGATGTCCTTAAAGACATTGCTGAGAAGTTTGTTATTCCCCACATTCCTTATCTGGTTAAACAAATGATTATTATCACTGTTAGTGGTGCTGGCAATGTTTAACAATGAATCTTGTGAAAGAGTTAAACGAGTGTCCCCAACAGCTTCACATACTCCAACAGGCCGTTCTTGTTGTCATGGTAATGGGAGAAGCCTTCTTGAATCGCTCTGGAGAAAATAGATGAAATCTGTTTGCTAAACGCCACAAAGTTGTCAGGAACAGAATGGGTGGTAAGGTTAAGCAAAGTGTCCTATGTTGAATCGTCTCCAACCATAGCTGAACCAGCAAAACAAATCTATTAAATAAAACTCAAAAATGCCTTAAAATAAAATAACAAAAGGAACAGTTGATAGGACCACAGGTGGAAGAACTGGAAGAAACTGGACAACAAACTTAGTTCTTTCATTCATTTGATTTATCCTATGTATGCTATTTTTCTTCTTTCTCTCACTACTATACTACCGAATAGGAAAGAATCTACAAGGTCACCTAGTAAATCAGATATATGATACACTTGTAAATATATAGACATTATTTAAATATTCATGTACTCTGCAAATGCATGCACATTGTTTAAAATATCATACCTGTTTACTGTTTGTATACTGTCATTCTATGTGTAGTCTTGATAATTTTTGAAATAGAAATCTGAGAAGCTTTTTTCCCCAGGCCTCCACTGAAAAGGGATTTAGCAAAACCAAGTCTGACTTTCCTGGTAAGCAAAGTCAAAATAGTTAAATAAAAACATAAATAAAATAAATAAATAAATAAATAAAATGTGATACTAGTGACCCAAATTTAATTCTCCATAATCACTTATTTTATGATTTTTTTTAACACCAGTTGAATTTAATTCTCTATAATCACTTATTTTATGACTTTTTAACACCAGTTGGACAAGCATTCATCAGTCATGTTTTGGTAACACCCCTTGCTAGTATGTAATAACTCAGACTATATCAGCCAGATCCAACCTCTCATCTTAACAGCCACACCTTGGAATTAACTAAATGCTGACATAATTCTGCAATCATATAAATAAATAATCTTTCATTTAGCAGTTACCACACATTAGTTACTACTTTCCCCCACAAGACATTAGGTCATCCAGGGCTTGGTCAACATTTGCCTTATCTTATTTGTCAGATTACTTTTGTCAAATACTTAACCTCTCCCTGGGATTCATTAATATACATGTATATGTTGTGCAGAGGTGCTCATTGAATATTCAACCCACAAGGCAAATCTAGACATTCAGCAGCACCTGTTCATGGCCAGAACACCTGCTAGTGCCCACAAACAGGTGCAAGCTGGTTAAACATACAGTATAATCAACAGTTTCTATCTACATGCAACCCCAGTAAGCAAGCACACACTGGAAGCACAATGTAAGACAAGAGCAAACTAAACGACATAATTAAAAGTTGGGGAAGCTTAACAAGGAGTTAGATATAATTAGATTAGTGTATATACAACAGTAATTAAATATATATTTTATTGATACAAGTAATCCTGTTCATTTAGGGGCACATACATAAATAAAAAGGATATGCTGACAGAAGATGTTAGAGGAACACAGCTGCAGTCTAACAGAGGGAAGTAAACATGATGCACGTAAAATTTATTTAGAGTTCTGGGTTGAGATAACAGCAAGGTTAAGTAGATACATTAAGGGATATTGCATATACTGCGGTTTTTACACATCAATTGTGTATCCAGAAAGTTAGCTGCTGTAACCAACAGAATGATGTACTTCACACCTATCATGTAAAACAATAAATTAACTCTACAGCTGTTGCCATATGCAGTTCAGAATGAGACATTTTATTTGCCATTTGTTGCCACTTGTAACCATAGAAAAGTTATTGCAAACCTAAAATGTTATTAGCCAAATGTGTGTTTCATATTAATATAAAAATACTGATTATTTTATGCAGTTATAAAACCTAACTGCATGTTTTCCACTATATATTTCCTGAGACATGTTAATTCAATTGTGGTTCTCTCATGATTATATTGAGAATGCCTAGCTACACCCATGTGGCATGTGTATGGAAATACTCTACCATTGTAATGTATACTGTGGGGGTGATGAAAGGTAATACATTGCATCCATATGATTCATGTTGAAACATGTATACAGGTTAAAGAATTGTAAGTCTTTCATTGCATTATGTGGATTAAGGAAACAATACTGATGTAGTTATGCCAGTGTACACACCTATGACAACGTGGAAATATTGAGAAGAATCACAGTCACCTGTGTGGTCATTCCAATAATAGTATTAAGTCATGAAAAAAGTGTTTTACCTGCATGTTGTGAATGGTAGAACATATTTGATTGTTCATGTATTCTGTGTGTATACATATATATATATATATATATATATATATATATATATATATATATATACATATTATATATATGTATATATGTAGCAAAATACAGAAGGATGTGACACGTATACAGATGTGTCACATTGACAAAGATATAAAAAGAATATGATCTTATATACATGCTAACAATTGTATAACTATAACAGATGTGACATACTTATATGCAAAATGAGGCTTATAGTTACACACCATATGTGAATATGCCTGTAAATCAAGGTACAACTCAAGTGTAGTCAGTCTTCTGAGAAATAGGTTGTGTGTGCCTAATGTCATTATCTATGGCAATATGCATAGCATGTATTTATGTGTATAACAGAAATGCAGGCCACACAAAACTTAAGCAAATAAAATTGCATGCCGGCATTATCGTGTTAATACATCAGCTACTGTGGAAGTGTCAGTTTACAATTATTAGAGTATGATGCATTCCTAGTACTGAAATGAATAATATGATGTGAGCCCTTCCTGGTGCAAGTGTCACCACAGCATATACTTGGATAGCAATAAGTGTTTCAAGGTACACATGTGACTGTAGTATACCAGTATACCATGATGCTGTAAATGATATTTAGCCTTGAAGTGAGCCTTGTTAAAACATTAGTAAGGCCTGTATGACACCATAGTAACACACATCACACCCAGGTGAAACATTAATATGTGTTAATAAGTGACCTGTTAACAAATTGCATATTAGATACATGAGCTGTACACTGGCCTAATACTATCATCTTCCATGCATAGGGCAATGACTCCATTGCACAGATGTTGGCAAAGACAACCATCCACAGACTAATTCTGTTACATTTTGACAAAGAAGAACATGCAACAGGAACTATATTAGAACATTGATCACTTTATTGTGTTTTGTGGTAAACATCACGTATCTACTACATCATTGTACTGGGTATGCTGCCCAACATAAAAACCTAGAAGATACACAGATAAATATAAAGGAAAAGTACAAAATAAGCAGTTTATTGATGACCCCAAAAAGTTTTATAGAGAACTGGGAAACAAAGTAAAAGGAATTAAAAGACCGGCAAAAAAGAGGAAATAGATACATTTTGCTGAATTATCTATGAAGATCCCATGGAACATAACAAAGATGTTAAATGAACAGAAGAAGTAAAAGAAAGAATAAGAAGTTTAAAGGAGCAGTATATTAAATGGGATGAAGTAACAGCCAGAGAGATTGAAACAAAGTTAAGAAAAGCCTCTAATTTGAAAACTCCAGGCCCAGATGCAGTACCTAACTTTTGGTTAAAAGTATTAACATCGTTGCACCAAGATTTAGCCATGAGTAAGAACTATTTATATGCGCACCCTGAACATACACCAACCTGGCTAACAACAGGCAAAACAATGTTCCTATTTAAGAGTGAACCTGCAAGCTACCCTAAAAAGTATAGACCAATAACTTGCCTTCCAACAACATATAAACTATACATGGGAATTGATGGTGACAGAGTTTATAGTCATTTTGAAGAAAACTCAATTATGGCAATAGAACAAAAGGACAATAAAGGAAAGTCATATGGAACAAAGGATCATTGGTTGTTAAATAAAGTCACACTAGAGAACTGTAAAAAGGGGAAGAATTTAAATATGCCATGGATTGACTATAAAAATGCATTTGATAGTATCCCACATTCATGGATAGAAGGGTGCTTAAAAATGTATAAGATACACCCTACACAGATTGACTACATTACAGTGACCATAAAACAGTGGCAAACCACTTTGCAATTAACCCATGATAAAGAACAGATTATTATCCCAGGGATAAAAATTTAAAGGGGGATATTCCAGGGTTACTCTCTTTCACCATTGCTGTTCTGCCTTGCCATTAACCCATTAAGCTGTTTACTTAACAGCTTAGGCATTGGCTATGATGGGCCCCTAGAAAACAACAAAGTGTAAAGACTTATCATCTTCTTTTTGTCAATGATTTAAAGCTGTATATCTCATCAGATGAGGAACTGAAAGCACAACTGTACGTTGTCAAAACTTTTTCAGATGATATAAGAATGTCATTTGGTCTTGATAAGTATGCAAAAGCAACCTTTAAAGTGGAAAAAGTGCAGCACCAGGAAAACATCAGTTTGGGACAAAAATGTGATATAAAAGAACTGGAGCAAGATGGAGTGTGTGTGTGTGTGTGTGTGTGTGTGTGTGTATATATATATATATATATATATATATATATATATATATATATATGGGAATTGATGAAGGATCAACAATAAAACATGAACAAATGTGAATAAAACGTAGTAAGTAATACTTTAGAAGATTTAAATTAATTCTGAAACCAGCATTGATATCCAGGAACAAAATCCAAGCAATAAACTTATTTGCTCTTCCTGTCTTAACTTAGAGATTTGGAGTGACTGACTGGCTCCAAAACATGTTGGATAGATTAGACAGGAAAAACAAGAAGGATGCTTCATGCTCACCAAATGATTTATAAAAATCAGTGTATAGTAAGACATCGCAAGTGCTGCAAAGAGCACTTTTGGCTGACATCAAAGAGTGAAACAATACTAATTTCATGAAGTTTAATCATACTTTGACTTAGGAATGGGGTCCATTCCCACCATGGTATTGAAAACCCAAAAGATTTGGAGAAATTAAAAAGGGAGAGGAACTCAAGAATGTATCCTAACACAGGCCCACTCCCACATTGTGATGATCTTGAAGGATGGAACACATTAAGAAATGATGAATAACTCCTCATCTCCTATAAAGCTGTAGAGTGTGAACAAAAGAATGAAATGTGTATTTAAATGTCTGTATGAAGAGATGGAATAAAGATCATTATTTTGGGAGAAATAAGTAATGCTTGTTAACATTCATTGACATACTCAGCATTTACATCTTACCAGACTCAAACAAGTACTGCAGTCAGATCTAAGAGAGAGGCATATCAACCATTGACACCATAGAAAGAGGCATGTATGATGCGTAATGAAGAACTCACTTGAAGGGATATATTACTTTCCTACTGTATTTCGTATGGCTATCCTAACATACAGTGTGAGACCTAAAAATGTAACCAAGAACTGATGAATACAATTGTGTGAACAGTCTGATAAAATGATGCAGTGTTGTATGTGTCATGTCAGTACATACACATTATGCCATCCTTTGCTGCAGATGCAAGTCCACAATCAACAGAACTATGTATTAACTGCATGCACCACAGCCAAAGACTTACCTCAGCTGTGAGACTGAACATATTGTATTTGAAGGCATGATATCATTATTTTGGTGCAAACTGATAACTATTCAGTCACTGAAGGTTTTGAACACCTACCTATGTGACCACAGAAGCTATATGATATTGTCTAGACTGTACGTGCCACAGGAGAAGTCTTGCTACAAATGTGAGATAGTGGGCAGTTGAAAGCATTGCATTGTCTTATTGTTACAAGGCATATGTTTGCCTTTAAGTTGATTGAAACAGTGGTGTGATTTGTTTCTTTGTCACAAAATATTGCATGACAATAGGGATACCCAAACACATGTGTTGCATAATGCAGTCATCCCTATGACTGTAGAAACACAATCATGCATGATACATAGATAATCCCAGATTCAAACACATGACTTACTAAATCATTAAGTTACAAAATATTGTATTACTGCCTCAGACCACAGGAGAAGGCTTACTACTAGGTTGAGATAAAGCACATTTCAACAAATGGCCTCATCAATGTTTAACAAAGCAGTTGTCTGTACTAAAATGCACAGAAAATAGTAAAAGAGACCTCTCCAGTTATACATGTTCACATCAGATATGTGAGTAAAACATTCTTACCACACCCCCCTTAACTGTATATTCTAACTCCAGGATCACACTACAGTGGCAATTGGGCTGCCTGAAATTTCTGTCGGGCAAATACTGTCAAGCAAATGAAGGTGACCTATATATATATATATATATATATCTATATATATATATATATATATATATATATATATATATATATATATATATAATACATATGTGTGTATATCTATATAAATATATTTATCTCTCTCTCTCAATATATATATATATATATATATATATATATATATATATATATATATATATATATATATATACACACACACACACACACACACACACACACACACACACACACACACACACACACACAATGACACAACTGAGTCTATGTAGTAATGCATGAATTTGAACTGCCTCTCTCACAGGGTGAAGGACATTGCATGAACTGCAAGTGACACATGAGGTGTTTGTTTCCAATTGTCACAGTGAACATTTGAATGGATGACATCCTCATTGTTTTCATAGGGTGATGTGTGTGCTAAAAGGGAAAGAAAGTGATGGGGAATCCCACTAACATCCTAAGGTTACACATCATCTGTGTAGATAAAGCCATTTTTACCTTACACAAGACAGACATACACAGTCATTACTCACTACTCGATTCAAACCACCCGTCTGTCTTCTGACACAATCTAGAGAACACAATATCAACAACTGCCACAGGAGAAGTTGGGTTACAGCACTGAGAAAGTGCACTTTTGAAAGTATTACTTTATCAGTGTGTTTCACAAAATGTGTTTGCCTAAAAATGCAAGCAATTGATGGGGCAATCCTCTCCCAGTGTAAATATCTCTTTTCAGTGGAAATGTACACAATGGATCTTTTGATGAAGCTAATTCTTCATGACACCACAGACATGCACTCATTGTATTTAAGCAATGCAGGATCTGAACCCCCTACCTATCTAGTTATACAGTCTAGAGAATGCATTATCAGCTATAAGCACCCCAGGAGAAGTCTTAATGCAACTGTGAAATAGGGCACATTTGAAAGGATTACATCATCCATGTGTAGTAGAACAAATGTTAGTGTCAAAAGTGCAATAAACTGATGCAGCAGTCTCTTAGTGTAAATGATTCCCCTGAGTAAAAGTAGACACATCAAATCTGTTCCTGATGTCATACCTATTTGATGCTAGTGTGTTTGTACCACCTACCTATCTAGTTAGACAATCTAGATAACACAGTATTAACAGCAAGCACCACATGAGAAGTCTAAAATTACAATATGGAGATAGTGCACATTTGAAAGGATCACATTATCAGTGTGTCGCACAGAATGTGATTTGATTAAAAATGCAACAGATTGATAGGGTAGTCCCTTGCAGTGTAAATACAGGTCATAAACGGAAAGGTACACAATGGATCTGTTAATGAAACCAATTCTACCTGATTTTATAGACACACAGAAACATACCCCACACAAACACTCACTCATATTATTTAAGCAATGCTGGATTCAAAACACCTACAAATCTAGTTATACAATCTAGAGTAAACAGTATCAACTGCAACACTCAAAAAAGTCTATCTGGAATACTGAGGCAGTGTACTTTTGAAAGAATGATCTCATCAGTGTGTTGCGTAGAAGATGTTTGTAATAAAAGTGGAAGAAATTGATGTCTCCCAATTTAAATGTTTCTCCTTAGCTGAAATGCACATATCAAAACTGCTGTGTAGACATATTTGCCTGCCACTTGGTCCATACACACACACACACAAGTTCAGCACTGTTGAATTTGAACCTTCTAGTTAACTATTTACACAACCTAGAGAACACAGTATCAGCCACAAGAGCCGCATGAGAAGTCTGCCTCCAATTGTCAGAAGGTTCACTTTTGAAAGGATGACCTCATCAGTGTGTTGCAGAGAAGATATTTGTGATAAACATGGAAGGCATTTTTGGGGTAGCCCTCTCTCTGTTTAAATGTTTCTCCTGAGTGGAAGTGTATGCATTAGATGCATGGATGAATCCAGTCCTACCTAGCACACACACACACACACACACACACACACACACACACACACACACACACACACACACACACACACAAACAAATGCATGATAGTCATGTTGCATTTTAAACACCTATCTATCTAATTACACAATATAGAGTCCATATTATCAACTGCAAGAAACATAGGAGAAGTCTGACTTTAAATGCACGATAATGCACACTTGTAAGGATTACTACATCTGCATGTTGCAGAAAAGCTAATGTGCATCACAGGTTTGGGTGAAAAGGCATGTGTCTTGACAAGCAGAAATAACAGCAATGAGTTGATCACAGTTATATGCTGTTGAGGTTACTTAACAATCTTGCCATTTATAGAGATTGCAGTAGTGTTAGTGGCATGGAGCTGTTTCACAGTATGGTGTATTGGTGACAATCACAGTTGTGAAACATCGGATTGACAAACAACCATTCCTGAGTGTTCATGTTAGGATGATTGTTATGCAAACGGTCTTCATTTCTTGTATACTTTTCAATATTTTGTCATGCCTGGACAATGTGTAGTGTAAATAGAAACATACATGTCAAAAATAAGACAGTTTATGGATTAATAATACTAAGGAAGTGTGTGAGGAAAACTAACACACCATTGTATATCATCTGCAAGTCTAAATGTGTAGGAGTGCAGACATAACTTTATATAATGAAAGTGTTCTGCTAGCATCACAGGTAACTCCACATATCTTGAGTACAATAGTCCATGGCAACATACAGAAGAAATACAAGCCACTCTCATTACGTTCTCATTTTCAAAATCACCTCCTGTAGGTGCACTGCTGACAAGTTAATTTGCACAATGCATGTCTAAGTATTATGCATGCGTGTAATTACATTTTGAGATTTGGAACTTAGAAAGGGAATTAACAGTAGTCTGTGGTGTACCATGCCAACCTTCATGCAGAAAAGGACTACAGACATAGAAACATTTTTAATTCTGATCAAATTCAGAACAGATGTGTGTTACATTAATGTTTTATGGGTCATGATTTACACATTTGTCATAGTAATTGCAGTAAAGTGATAATACTATAAATAATACAGGTACATAAGTAGAAAGCCCTCATATATGGTGACAGTCCATGTATATGAGATATGTTCTACTTCTTCTTATGCAACTATATGTGTTTGTATGACCTCACTGAGTATTATAGTCACTACATTGTAACAGATTTATAGGTTTTATGATTAACAGACTTCAGAAAATGCATGGAAATGCAATAAATTCATCATATCAATGTATGCGTGTATAGCAGCAATATTTGTTCAGATGTACCAAGCTTACTATGCTTGTAACACATAAAGCCTCAGTTGTATTAAATGTCGTACACTAATTTCTGGGAAGGTGTGATCATTTTGTGAAGGATTATGAAACACATAAGGGACCAGGCCTGTTAATGCTGATGGTATCACTGACTATGGAAACATTGTAAAGCAATGAAGTATGTGTGCTGCATACTCCATAGCAGTAGTTACAATTGAAATGTTCCACATGGTGTACATTCAGCTCGGCATTTTGTTAGTAACTACATCAGTGCTGAGTAACAACAATGAAATAGTGTTGTATGGCTAACTGGACCAAATCAAGTGTGTCAAGCAGACACATAGGTGAAGTGCAGAGTTATGTGTGGGGCATATATGTTTTGTGTGACAGGTACCCATTCTTTGGGGAAATCATTTAGGAGTAAGATTGTTAGATAGGTAGGGTAGTTAGGTAGTAGGAGTAGGAATACAGTACATACAAGACAGGCAGAGATGTGAATGACACAAAATTTGGGGGATACCATGATTGGGGATAGGTAGGGAACAATGGAGCTGCATCCATGTCAACTTTGATCACAGTGAAAATATAATCCTCACCTTCAGAACTGCCATCACTGTCTTCAATTTGATGCAGGACATTTTCTGCTCTGCTGATTTGAGCCACAAGCCCCTCTCCATGACTTCCTCCAACAGCCCTTTCTGCTCCTAATGAGTGAACAGATCTACTCCTGGCAGGTACTGCTGTACCATCTGCTAGGGCAGAGCTACCTGATGTAGTTGGAGCAGGTAGGGCAGATGTTGTGAAGGCAACACTGGCAGGTTGTGACTCAGATGTGCTGGGTGTCTGTGCTGCTTGCGGTGGTGTCACCACAGACACCTGTGGAGGTATGGCAGGCCATATCCCAGTGGATGGTCTAATTCCCTGTGCTGATAGTCATTTGTGTTGCAGCAGCAATGTTTCCCTTGCAAAAAAGAGAGATATAGGATAAGGAGTTAGAACACATAGATAATAACATCAATTGTATGTCACATTATTGTTTCAGTATATAAATAAATATAATACAGTCATATGTTCAGCTTTGCCACATCTAGATATGATATGAAGACATTAGTGAGTTATAAAATAAATCAGTCTCAGTGCTATTATAAATAATATGGAATACTATGGCAAAGTGGATATATATGCTTTCCAAGTTAATAAATGCAGTTGTAAAAATGATTCAAAGTAATTTAATATTGCAGTAAATAACATATACATGCTATCCTGTAATAAAAGCTATTTTTTTTTTGCTGGGAAAATTGAACCAACACACACCTAATTTGAGTAACTCATTACCTAATGCAATCATCAAGCTTTTGAAGCAGGCATATATGCTTGACATAAAGTTTAGGTATGCTACACAAGCTGATATGAACTGATGCCCTAAAAAGTGTTACCTGGATTGCAGTAATACCTGATGTATACTTACCCTGTGCCTCTCTGAGGTGAGCCAATCTCTCCTGATACACCTCTCTATTCTGGAAAACCACTTCAGCAGCTGTACAGAGCTTAAAACAGACAAAAAGAGAAACATAATGAATAACTGAATTGGCCAGCAAATCCATACTCTATTATTTCCTGGTGATGGGTCATTATAGTTAAACAATTCAGGGGTGTTTGCAGTCTTAAATTCAGCTTCCCATCAGCTCGGGATGTCCTGCTTGCACCTCTTCATGTCGTTGTCATGGTGTTGCCATTGTTCCCCAGTGCTAGTGGAATGACACTTGCACTGGAGACAGACCTGGCCAGGCCAAGCCTTAGTCTTGTACTGAAACAGGGTATAATTTCCAAGAACCCTATGGCTATAGTACTTGAGAACTGCCACAAAGACCCCAGATTCCTCTTCACACCACCTTTGGGCTCTAAATGGAGCACCATTCTCACCTTTGCCTACCTTGTCTTCTGAAGGATACCTAGATCTATGTGTCTGAATTGGCACCCATTTCAGATCTCATATGTGACAGGCTGTGCACAGTGATGCACAGCCTTACCAGCTGCATTTTCAAACCTGAAACCATGAAATGACTTGGCAAGATACTGGGAATGATTCCTTCAAAAAACAATGAAGGTGTGATATATGGCAGGGAGATTTGGCCATGTGTGATGCTCACTCTATTTTACACATGTTCTGCTGTAAAATAATGAAGTGCTTTATGATGTTAGTTATATTAATTGTTTAGAGGTAAAATATCATGGATTTGGACATAAAGAGTTGGTAGGACACACACAATGCAAAATGTGTCTAGTACCACCTGGGAAGTGAACCCACAAGAAGGAAACAGGCTAAAATATTTAATGTTGCTTATTAACTGTCAATGCCACAACAGAGCTTATTTTGTAAGCTGTATGCATGTGACTTTCACTTCTCATGGTGCAGGAATTCTATGTAAAAGCAGTTTGTTTGGCTGTAAATAAATTTCATATGCATGGCTATGCATGACCTGAGTAAAACATGTTGGGGTAACTATCATACATACTTTACATAACATGCTGTCAAACACGCATATTATATGTGATGAGTCATGTTGTTTGTCTTTTGGCTTTTTCCAAGTTAGGGGTCGCCACAACAGAACTCCGGTCCACTAATGATTGGCAGTAGATTTTTACGAACGTCGAGGTGCCAGCTCAACATTCAACCTTCAATGAAGGCATGCCCATTTATGCATGTCTTTCGAATGCCCACCCAACTGCAGGGAGGTGATGAGTCATACTTATTTTAAATACATTTTGTACAGGTTACGTCTATGCACGTGTAGTGTAAATGAGCTATCATCATTTCTCATCTAGGGCATAGCTTCTCCTGACATCCTTCATCACCTTCTCATACCTCCCTTAAAAGCAATAAATCACTTGACCTGCTTATCCCCTTCTAATACTTCACTTTATTGCAGTAACTAAACTACTATACCTACTTCTAATTAACACACCCATATTACCATTCCATCACTACTCCTCTATTAACACTTAGCCTTGCTTATCTGCTCTGTATTACTTGTACGTATCTTGTACATCACTTTCCTTTCTGTAAATTCTCAGTACACCACTTGTATATTAATATTAATACTTTACTACTATGCTATGTATTCTCTGAAACTGCATTATAAATTGTTGTAAATGTTGTTATTGCAAATATTGATTGCATTAAATCTGTTACCTTGGAGCTTATTTCCCCAGGCCTCCACTGAAAAAGAGCACCTGTGCCCAGTCAGACGTTCCTGGTAATAAATGTTAATAAACAAACAAACAAACCAACAAATAAATAAATAAATGTTATGATCAACATAATTTACACAGATTATATTTGATTTATGTAGCAATTATTGATCATAGTTGTATTGAAAATTTAATATTTGTACTTGTCAGTTGTACTTTATGTTAAATTCCTAATAAAATTATGTGACAGTACTTATTCTGACCCCCTCATTAAAGTTATCACTAAACTGGATTTGAACCTTATATTACTTATGCTCTTTCTCCAAAGTTGTTGCATTTATACCATGTGCCACAGACAGAAATAGTTAACGTGTGCATTTTCTTCACTCTTACTGCCCAGAGTGCTGATGGAAGTGCACTAGTACCAGGCTCCTTTGCAATACTGAAGGCAGTCCAAATTAAATTTTTTAATTTTTTGCCTTTAGATGTGAAGTGTCATTACACACTGCCAAGCAGTGCAGAAATGCAGAAGTCAAAAATAAATAAATAAATAAATAAAACAAAAAAAACAATTCATAGTATATCTAGCAATATACAAAGCAGTTATGGCGTTAACCTGCTATATTCATCCTTTTAACAATGGCTTGCCACGTGATAATTTACATTTCTGTTACACATCATCAGGCCTTCGGATAATGCAAATTATTGAGAAAGAGGCCACGCAGGAGATTACATAAACTCATTTTGACACACCAGACACAAGTAATAATGACATAATTTTAAAGGAAATGTATCACTGTCATGGTTACTACTTGTAAGACATGGAAAAGAAATCTGGAATATATTAAAAATATTTTTACATTCATCGTGTTACAGATTTTCTTTACTCAGTTTAGAAAATGTTACATTTTACACCACGCATATCAAATGTTGTTATTTATATTAAGAACAGCTGAGATTCCAACAACAAAACATTTGTAAGAACAGTTCATAATGATTACAGGTAAAGTGAAGAAAAAAAAGTTTTTAAAAAAGTTTTAGAATTTTATGAATATTATATGTCATTGCATTTTTGCACAATACATTCATTGTTTAACATTTATTCATTTATTCATTTGGTAAGCATTTTGTTCTAATTGCGCTTATATATTTATTCATTTATTTATAATAAACAGTGATGCTTGACTTTGAATAACACTGCATAAATACAAAGTCTATTGAAATGCTCGACTATTTTATATTTTATCTTCTATCCTTTTCTATTTGGTCTAATTCGTTAATTGTTTAATGAGGTAATAAATTATCTCAATTTTGGTGCCTTTTACTATGTGACGTTATATAAAAGGAAGTTTTAAATGTTTGTATATTGTCTGATGAAGCGTAGTAGTTGCTACGCGAAAGCGCTCACATCCAAATAAATGTTTTTTCTTGCTTGATCCATCCTGGTCTATGGTTTACCTTGTGGAAGACGAATGCTGAATTATTTCATTTTGGTGGAATTGGATGGTTTGTTAAATACTTCAACTGCTTCGTGGTGAGAGAACCTGGTTCCTATTGCCTTATCTGTTTTACCACTATGGGTACTCTCTTAAGCTATCGGTGAAAAATTTTTTTCTTCACTCTACAGTTTTTACCTTGGTTGTTTTCACCGACTGCACGCGATGGAAAATGTTAATATAGAATTGGACTACATTCCAGGGACGAGGGACGCCTCAGCAATTTTGGTGTATCTCTTACATCAACAGGCAAACCCTTTATTGGCTCTGGATTTGTCACAGTCATAAAACGCTGTTCCAGCTAATGAAGAGGGCATTAATCTCACTGATTTTAATACAGCATCGAAGGAACTTGAGGATGACTTGTACAGGCTACAGCGATATGCCTGGCAAAGACAGCATCTGGAAGCGTGTCTACATTACTGCATCGTGCCGAGGGGGATGAGAGTCCTCTGCATGCCGTCATATGGAGAGGCACACCCGATACTCCTTAAGAAATGGCAGGATCTCAACATCGACCTTGGACACAGGTACATTAAACTGTTGCTAGAATATTTTAATCCGATAGAGATTGATTTACGCAATAAAGTTAACACTGTTTTCAAAGACTTAAGCAACCGTTTTAAAACGGAATACTGTGTCAGGAAAATGCGTAACATTTGCCTTCAGGTCAATGCCTTCAGTGAAAGGCTAAAAGCAACAAAATTACGCAAGCTACAAAGAGATTTTCATGACTTTGAATCTCGGCAAATATTTGTATGGCCGAGAGGCAACAGTGTTACTCAAAATACAAGTAGTTCAAATGATAATGTGAATCGTTTACCATCTACAACAAATATGGTTAACTCTCTTCGTAATATGAATGACCCTCATACCAATAATGAACTATTACCAGCTACATCTTCGGAGGGTGTCAATACTGCCTTTTCCAATGTGTCTGACACACCCCCTCCCAACCAACTAGCAGTAAAGCAACTGCCCAGTAATCTAGGAGCTAGACCGAAGGACTCATACCCTGACAATTCTTCAGGTCTTTCTCCCTCTACTTTTTTACCTTACCCCGTGAAACAACAACTCTGCAACAGGGGCCGATCAATGAGTTGGGGACCAAGAAAAAGGAAACTGTCAAAAGAAAATTACAACCCAGTAAGAAGAACAAGAATGTGACTGAATTACTATATAATTATTCTGATTTTATTTTTTCTGATGCTGACATTTCTTTATTGAATCGGGGACTTAATTTTATCCCAGCATGCCCTGATACCATTAGTCAGGTACTAATTGACCTTAGATTATTTTGCAGACAAGTAGCCTTAAAGGTGTTTTTTAAAGACAAAGCTGACTCTACTAGTACTAATGTAAATACTATGTTTAAGCGCAAAAGTACTTTTATGCCTCCATTTTCTTATAACATTGAATGTTTTTTAAATTTGTGTGAACAAGACTTTTACAAGTTATTTTCTAAAAAAGTGAGACCTAGCTTTTATAATCTTACTCTAGAAGAATCCACCTCTTTGAAACATTTGAGCAATTGCAATGAGATCTCTATTAAACCTGCTGACAAGGGGGGTGGGGTAGTTATTTTAAACACCATTGACTACAATATGAGTATGCACTCAATGCTTAATGATGATACTACATATGTTAGAATGAAGCTATATGATGTGAACAAAATCATCAAAAATGTGCATGATGTGCTGTATGATCTCCTCATTTGCAGACAAATCAGTGAAGAAATGTATAATTATTTGGTTATAGATAATCCCACAGTTCCAATAATTAAGGGATTACCCAAAATTCATAAGAACCAATACCCCATCCCTTTAAGACCCATTGTTTCGGGAGATAACTGGGTCACTGCTAATATCTCTTCATTTACAGAATTCTTACTTAGACCTGTAGTTGATTCTTTTGCAACCATACTAAAGGATACATATCAACTACTTGATTATTTATCTGAGATACATCTAGCCCTTAATGAACATGAGTATCTTCTAATTACTTTAGACGTGAAAAACCTTTTCACGTCTATTCCTAATGATTTAGGTATTGAAGCGGTGAGAAAAATATTATTAGAAGAAACGTCATTCACCAATGATAGACAGTTGTTAATAGGCGAATTATTGGATCTAGTTCTTAATAACAATGCATTTATGTTTTTGAACAATTACTACCTTCAGAAATGGGGGGTGGCAATGGGCACTCCTTGCGCCAACACGTATTCCACCTTGGTTGTCCTAAGCTGGGAACGGAGTTGCCTATTTCCCCACCCCTTGTTTTCCAAGGTAAAGGCCTATAAGCGTTTTGTGGATGATATTCTTATCATTTGGGAGGGCACTGAGAGTGATTTTAAGGACTTTTTAGCTCATTTAGAAACCACCTCTACTTTTCTCAAATTCACTATGGAATGTTCCCATGAAAAAATTAACTTTTTAGATATAACATTAAGCATCACAAAAGATGGCCTGATAACATCCACACTTTATAGGAAACCAACTTGGAGGAATACCCTTCTTACTTTCGATAGTATGCATCCCAGATATATTTTTCCTGGTATCATCAAAAGTCAGTTTATCAGGTTGACTAGACTTTGTAAGGGTATTCCTGACTTACATTCTGAAGCAGATCGCTTAGAATTACTCTTTAAGGAGAGAGGCTATGATTCAAGCCTAGTTAGTAATATCAGGAATAGTATTATAGGAAATATACAGACTGAAAATAGATTTGCTGGTACCAGAAAAAGAGAAGCTATAAATATACAATCAAAGTTTGTAGCTGTAACTCTAAATTATATGAGTACAATAAATAACATTAAAAAGATTTTTCGCAACAATTGGAAGGTTCTAATTATGGATTCATTCACTAGGCAGATTGTAGGGAATACACCCCATTTTATGTTTAGAAATAGCCTCAACCTGAAAAGGCTACTATGTAATGATAATTACCTTATCCATTCAGTAGCATCACCTGCTGGTCGTAAGACAGGCACCTTTCCCTGTCATAGTTGCAACATGTGTAAGTTCATTTCCAAGATACAAGAATTTCACCATCCCACCATGAACTACATCTTTTGACCAAGGTTTTTTGCTAACTGCTGCACAAAGAACCTTATCTATCTTGCAACATGTAAGAATTGTCAAGCCTTCTATGTTGGGCTTACTAAAAGATGTTTGAAGGACAGGATATATGGCCATCTGTATGATATACAGAGAAAAAATTAATTAAACGCTTTAGCAAAACATATATTAGAACATCCTTTACATCAATTTGATTTTAGAGTTTTAGAAACAATTACAAGTAATAAAAGAGGTGGTGATAATGTGTTGTTTTTAAATAATAAGGAACTGAAATGGATTTTAAGATTGGCTGCCCATATACCCCCTGGCATTAACAGCCAGATCTCTATCAAACCTGTTCTAGAAGCTAGATAAATTATATGTATTATTGTATCCTCTCATCTTAGTATTTATTTATTTACTTACTTTAATGTGTTTTTATACACATAAGTGTACATATATTTTTTACGTTTTTAGTTTAAATACATATATTCATATTTGTTTTGAACCTATTCAGAAATCATCCTTAAAAATTTTTTTAATATTTGATTTTGTATTCTTATACATTTTTATGTACACTTTCATAAATACTTTACAAATATCTCATACATACTTTGTCTATATTAGTTTAGAATATATTCCATTTGAGCTATGGTCCTGCATCCAGCAGGCCCTTGTATTCAACTAACTCAGATGACCTTGACATAGTTAGATATTGACATTCATATATATTTTTATATATATATTTTTAGTTTGATATTATACAGTTATGCATACTTCTAAACAATATATAAATTGATTGTTTTAACATCATTCCATTAATTCTCATTTATTTATTTATTTATCCATTTACATACATATTTTTATAATAAAATAAATACATATATTTATAACAACAATTTTATTATATTCTAAAAAGTTTTTTAAAAAGTTTTAGAATTTTATGAATATTATATGTCATTGCATTTTTGCACAATACATTCATTGTTTAACATTTATTCATTTATTCATTTGGTAAGCATTTTGTTCTAATTGCGCTTATATATTTATTCATTTATTTATAATAAACAGTGATGCTTGACTTTGAATAACACTGCATAAATACAAAGTCTATTGAAATGCTCGACTATTTTATATTTTATCTTCTATCCTTTTCTATTTGGTCTAATTCGTTAATTGTTTAATGAGGTAATAAATTATCTCAATTTTGGCGCCTTTTACTATGTGACGTTATATAAAAGGAAGTTTTAAATGTTTGTATATTGTCTGATGAAGCGTAGTAGTTGCTACGCGAAAGCGCTCACACCCAAATAAATGTTCTTTCTTGTTTAATCCATCCTGGTCTATGGTTTATCTTGTGGAAAACAGATGCTGAAATATTTCATTTTGGTGGAATTGGACTGTTAGTTAAATATTTCAACTGCTTCGTGGTGAGAGAACCTGGTTTCTATTGACTTATGATTACAGGTAACATATTTTGCATTCATCACACAGAGTTAGGCTGTTAAATTCATACTAAAAATCTGTGACAATACCTAATCTTATCCTATCAGTAAAAATGTCAGCAGTCTGGATTTGAACAAAACATTACTTCTGCTCTCTCCTCAAACTTACTACATTAACACCTCGTGCAACAGAGGTAGGTACAGAGCGACATATGTATTTTCTTCACTCGACGCTGCCCATAGTGTTGACAGCAGTGCACCGGCACCAGTCTCATTTGTGCTACTAATGGCAGCCAAAATTAAAATCTGAGTTTTTGCCTTGGGAAGTGAGGCATTATTCACTGTTAGACACTGCATGTTCAAGTGCCAAGCTTTGCACAAATAATTAATGCAAAAAAAGAAAAAAAAATGTGTGTGTGATGATTTCTCAATTTGAGGTCTTGTACCATGAAAATGTGAGTATTAAGGACCCCCTATTTTCACACACACACACACACATGAACACACACACACACACACACACACACACACACACACACACACACACACACACACACACCACCCTCTTGAGATTTGAACCTTGATATCATGGAATTAACAGTATTTGCCACAAACAGAGAGGTGTTTATGAGGCCAAGAAAGTGGAGAACATATACTCAAGCTTTGATATTCTAACACTTTACTTTTATGGCTCAGTATATCTATGTTATCAATTGTACTTCATCATTCCACATTTGTTATTTACATAGTTTTGATATTCGCAAACCTAACAAATTATTTTACAGTAATGACAAATGTATGAGTATGTTCTTCTCTTTATTTCATGAGCAGTAAGTGTATTTTAAAACATTTGAAAGTGATGGCATTATTTCCCTTCTACTTAAATCAACATAATCTCACATTTTTGAATAAGTTTCCTCTCGCTGGCACACCCTCTGTAAGTGTACATCAAAGTAGCAAGAGTGTTAAACAGTCAATTATTTCTGCACCACTGCATCTGAGTCACACTTGCAAGCCCTTAGCAATCATCAATTCTCAATATTTGTCCTTGTACTGCTAGGTTGTGTGCATGACATTGTGTAAATCTGCACACTATGGTCACCTGCCCATGCACTTCGTGCAGATTATGTGATTCATTAATGATAGCAAGTTGATACCTAATTTACATATTCACAGTGTCAGTGGGGGGTTATAACTGAATCTGGTGCTAAGGCAATTGTATCATACTAGGAAGGACTGTTTTGAATTCCCCAGCTTCTGAGATATTGCTATTTGACTGCTGCAATTGTACTATTTTTTTAGCCTTTCCTGCAAATCTTGTTAAGGTATGTGATGCTTCTTTACAAATAGTTCAAGGAGATGCTGTCTGTTTTCATTCATCTTTCCTATTCCTGACAGGGTGGCCAGCTTTGGTGGTCACTGCCAATTCTGACATTTTAATCGTCAAGAATGAATAGCATCTCATGGGAGGGGACCTCACTGATGGCAGTGCTAAGTTCATCATAGAACTTGTCCTTAACTTCCTGGGCAGAAGTTAAAATAGACACTTACATGTTGAATATGTTAACCATGGCCACTGTTGTTTTTAACTGAATTTTCAGCATTTTCTCAGTTCCCACATTTGACAGTATGACTGAGCCAATGAGGTTGCTTCTGATTGCAAAACCAAAACCATGTCCCCTGGTCTCTTCTAGAAGCTTCCCATGCCAGAAAAAAGCAAAGTCCTTCTCACTGAGATAGCCACAAAATGACAGCCTTGATTGCTGGAGAGCCACAATGTCCATCTGTAGTATGATCAGCTTGTTGTTAATGATTGCTGTCTTCTGAGCATCATTGGTGTTTTGTAGATAATCTGTAAGGCCCAGATTCATCACCCTTATGTTCTATTTGCCCAGCCTAAAGGCTGGATTATTTTCTTTCTTTTTTTACTCCTTGAAATTTGCTCCCAACATGTCCAATGGATAACCAACACCTTCTTCAATGTCAAACCACAGCACAAAGTTTCATGATGACACCCAAGATGGAAACATTGGCACCACCTTGACCTCATCCTCACCAAATGTGGTTTAGATAGTGCCAGGTAACACACAGTTACCACAGCACAGACTGTGATATCAGTCACTTGATCCCATGTATCAAGGTGAACATTTAGCTGCAAAGGTTCTTTCACTTTAAACAGGAAGCGAGGTCATGTATTGGTACAGGCAAGACTCATGACCCTTCAAAAGTATGTGACTTTGTCCAGGCATTTTAAGACACCTTTCCCAGTCCAGATAGCACTAATATCAGCAAGAGATGGGAAAAACTACAGGATGCTATCTATAGCACTGCAATATCTACCTATGGGAAGAAGACAGTTAAGTGTGCTGAATGCTTTGAAGCACACACTGGAGTACTGATCCCCCTGACTGAAAAGAAAAAACAGACACTAGCTGCATAGATGGTTCTCTCCCAATAAGGAGAACTTGCAGGTGCTCCAGTGTGTTTGGAGTCAAGTGCAGCCGGTAGCTTGGTGGTGTGCTAACAATTACTGGCTTCAGCTCTATTCCAAGATTTAGCAGGCCATGGACAATGGTTAACATGTGAGAAATGAATGATAGAATTAAGCAGCCATTACTCCAGTATAAAGAAAGATTGCCTGTCTTAAGTCAGCCACAGGCAAGGTCTTGAAGGACAGAACCAAGCAGATGGAACATGTGGTGTAACATTACTCACAGTTATATGCCAGAGAGACTGTAGTTACAGAGAAAGCCATGAATGCCATTGAGCCTCTGCCAACCATGACTGAAGGCAATGCTGAGTTCACCTTGGAGGAAATCAATAATGTGCTAAAAGCACTCTCTTCTGGAAAAGCTCCCAGAAAAGACAGTATTCTCTCAGAAATCCACAAATGTGCCAATGGTACCTCAATCTCAGAGATGCATGCTATACGTTGCCAATGCTGAAGAGAAGGCTGCATACTGCAAATTTGAGGAATGTTAACATTGCTACTACCTATAAGAACAAGGGTGGTAAAAGTGACTGGAACAATTATTGTGGCATCTCCCTTTTCAGTACCATGGGGAAGCTGTTTGCACATGCTGTCCTGAAGAGGCTCAACATTCTTGCAGAGTGAGTCTAGCCCGAGTCTCAGTGTGGGTTCAGAACAGAACAGACTACCATAGACATGGTTTTCTCTGTTAAACCACTACAAGAAAAAGTGTAGGGAGCAGGACAAATGTTTGTATATTGCCTTCATTGACCTGACCAAGGCATTTGACTTTATCAGGAGGAAAGGAATGTTGGCAAATCTGGCTATGATCGACAGGCCCCTAACACTGCTCAGCATTATCAGGGCCTTCCATGATAGCATGAAGGGGACTATTGTGTATGATGGATCCATATCTGAACTTTTAAAGATTATCGGTGGACTGAACCAGGGGTATGCACTAGTTCCATCAATGTTTGGCATGATCTTTTCAGTTCTGTTGAAATTTGCTTTTGGAGCTGCTACAGAGGGTATATTTCTCCAAACCAGAATGAACAAAAACCTCTTCAAACTGCCAAAGCTTAGATCAAAGACCAGGGTGCTTAGGTAGCATATAATGAGAGTTTCACCTGTTTCCTGACAATTATATTGTACAACATAGCACACTCTGAGGATTTTGGACAAGGTGGCTGGGTTTACTGCAGATATGTCTAGATATGAGAACCTTAATTTGCTTCCCAAATCCATGCTTCACAATATTCCTGGTTTGAGTGTGGGCATCATTGTATCCTTGCTTAGTGGGGTTGTGTGGGTTTCTCAAGGGTGTCATGAGCCAAGGCTCTAGTGCATAACCTGCAACACCACTAGATGCCCTTGGGGAAAGTCACCCCTAGCAAACCTTACATACAGGTCACGTGTATCATATGAGTGAGTCATGAAAACTGCCTGGGTTATCTGTACACACATTATATATGATCCTTTGGGCATTACAGACCACTTGACACTTGGTAGAGTGATATCCTTTCTTGTTGATATACCTCTTTCCTGTTCACCAGATGGTGCTTTTATTTTGATGTGTGTGCAGCTTATGGACCCTAGAACCTCAGGAAATTGTGCTATAATATAGATGTTTTGCATGGTTGTAGCTCTCTACTCTGGGGTATGTGGAAAGCCAATATGATCCCTTGGCATGTTGTAACATTGCATTTAGAAATAAATGTAATATTCTGAAGGTTGAGGACTGTGACACCCCTAATATATACCCTGTGGATCTCTGAAAAGTGCCTGTAGCTAGTATATGTAATGCTACACATACCTTGGTTTCCACTTGGTTAGCTTCTCCACAGTTTCCATTGGGCCTCGGATGAGGGCGGCAGAGGTTGCATATTCCTCCAAGGTATCCCTGTCACCCTGTAGCATTCTGTAATTTCTGTATCATGAAGTTCGTGATAAGTTAAAAGGGGTCTGAAGACCCTTATCATCCTAGGCCAAGGTGCTGCAGCAGCATCTTGTAACAAAGCCTTGTTACACATAAAGGTTAGTAATAGCAGTAGCACTCCATAACATTTTCTTCTAAGAGTGTGTTCAAAGAATATTGGAATTAAGTCCAATCAGGAGTGTGGTGTGTATACACTTATTTGATACATTCCTATATCGCTCCACTATACTGAATTGTTTCATTAGCATGTATTTCACCTAATTATGCCTTCATTAACATATTCTGTTGCTTACCCTTGTTCTGAAGACAGGCATGGCATGTAGATCTGTTTAATGAATACCAAACAGTATGCTTGCTGTTGCACAGCACACGTACATATGCTTACCTCAAAGTATAGGAGTTCATGAGTCCAGCCCTCTGTCTCTTCATAAATCTGATATAGTGATTTAGTTTTTTTTTTTTTTTTTAACCAAACATGGATCTGTCTCTTATTCTCTTTTTAATCACTAACAGTCCACCGACATCTGCAATCTCAGCTGATTTCTCCATTTTTGTATTTATTTTTTAAAGTCTGACTGCTTAAACTCCCTCTTCTTTGTTACCATGTTATTTGTTTGTAGTCTGGACTGCCAGAAGAAGAGAAAATCTGCTTCTTGCTACATAAGGTGATGGTACACAGAGCATATTATTCCAGCTGGTCTTGGTATTCAGTATCCATTATTTTGACATTAATTGGTGACTGGCTTTCTTGACTGCTTGGTTACGTATCTGTTACTATGATCATCAAAATTTACCAACATCTATACCAGCTGGATAGAGATGTGTTAAATGTTGCCATGGTTGCATATAGTTTTATCCCAGAACTTTTTGCCATGCAGGTAGATTTTGTTTTATATCTGCTCTGCAAATATTGCATGGAAATCTAATTTGGATGATTATAGTGCTTATTCTGTTATATCCTGGTACCCTACCCCTCAACTGATTTGCTCAAGAACTCTGGGCAAAGCCAAAAATAATGGGGGGTAAAGGCCCAAAATCAGGGCCAAGTTTTAAATATTACTCTGCTTCAATTAAAGGCTAATATAACAACAGGTTTTGCATCACTATACATTTCTGAATAATAGAAAGTAAGGGTGGCCATGGTGGTGCAGCGGTTAGCATTGCTGCCTCACAGCAAGTGGTTTTCTAGTTCGATCCTTGGCTGGGGTGCCTTCTGTGTGGAGTCTGCATGTCCTACCTGTGGTCATGTGGGTTTCCTCCAGGTGCTCCGGTTTCATCCCAAAGATATGCTGTAGGACGCTCTAAATTGGCCCTAGGAGAGTGTGTGTGCCTTCTGTGGAAGGTTGGGCACCAGGCTGGCAACTCGACACTGTAAAACTCCACTGACAATCATGAGCAGACAAGGTGATCTGCTGTGGTGACCCCTATTCAGGAAAAGCCAGAAGAAGATGCCTAGTAGATAGAATTTTTGTCCTTTGTAAAATACTCAAGGAAATTGCTTTAAACTGGAAAACTATCAAGGGAACTTTTTTCCTTTAAAATACTTAATTGTGATCAAAGCTCCATCCATAACAAACATGGCATTATTCACTACCTTTGGTATGATAGTGTTTATTATCTTATCCAAATGTGTCATAGTTTTGCACCCAAGAAGTAGGAATCTTCTAATTTCATGGCTGCGTTCACTGTATGCAGAGATCTTAGAGATCTTTGAAAAAAAAGTAAAATAAAATCTGTCACTGCTTCCTCTTCTTCCTTGTATATTTGCACAGAACTGATAAGGCTAGATGACATAATCTTATTTTTTATGTTGGTCAGCAAACCAAGTTTTGCACTTTCTACTTTCACCGTCATCAACATGCTGTTCAATTCCTCCTCAGTTTCAGCCATCAGAGTGATATTATCTGCTCATCTGATGTTGTTAATATTTCTTCTGTGAATTTGATACCAGCATTTGATTCATGTAACCCAGCATTTTGCATGATAGTACCTATATATAATCTAAATAAGTAAAATAACAATATGCAGCCTCATCATACTACTTTCCCAGTTTTGAACCAATCTATTGCTCAATACCTGGCTCTCTGCTGTCTGCATGTAGATTCCTCAGGGGACAAATATGGTGAGGTGACTCAATATCTAAATTTCTTTAAGAACTTATCACAGTCTGTTATGGTAAACACTATAAAAGGATTTAGAGTAGTCAATAAAGTAGAACTAAACATTTTTCTGGAACTCAATGATCCAGCTGATGTTGACAATTTGATATTTGGCAGTTTTAGCTATACATATTGTTGGAATCTACCATGCCTATCTGTGCCAGCTCTGATGCCGAGATAGGCTTTATTATGGATACTTGGTAATGCTTAATGTTCTGTAAGCATAATGTTGACCTTGTTTTCATTATGAAGACTTGATCAGACAAAATTTTAGTGCACATCTACTAACTTATGTGCTCTCTGAGTTTTCAGAGATTAAATACCTTAAGCTTGATAAGATCAGAGATGTGACTACAGTTTATTTTCATTGTCCACATTGACTGGTCAAGGTAGAAAATGAGCCTGCCATAACTGGGACAAACTGTTTATTCCTTCTCATCTACTATCTATTCAGTGGTGTCTTTCTGTGAGTGTTCACAGACTTACTTATCAGCTCATTTTTAGGGCCCTTCAAGTAGTTAGTGATGGCTAACTTCAACATGTAAGTTGAAACTACAACTAGTTCAGAAATCCTTCTGCATTATGAAGTGGGCTACTTCTATAACCCATCATGTTAATCAGACCACCACACCACTTCTTCAGTTTGCAGTTACTTCATCTCAGCTCCAGCCCCCCCCCCCCAAATCTTGAAATGGTAGACTGTAGAAATATGCATGCTTTAGCTGTTGACCCACTTTGCTCCTACCATTCATTAGTTTCTTCTGGTGCTTGGTGCAGATGGTCCAGATGACTTCCGTGTGATCTATAATAAGGTTGTTAGGTCCATACTGGTTTTGTCTGCTCCATCTCATGTGTGCTCTGGTCAATTCATCTCTTGTAAATCCTGTTTTTGCTTTGTGGCCTAAGGAGACTGGGGAGGAGACTTCAACAGAAGCTAGCAATGCTGCTCATCAAGCAGATGTCCCCCAAGAAAACTCATCACTTCAATCTGAGGAGATACCTGCAGCAGTGAGCTGACTAACCACTTACTTCTGGGTGAATGATGGTATGAATAATTCAGCCTTTTACTAACCTGTATATTTTTCTTCTGAAGATTGTCTGTCACTTGTTTCTTAGCAGCTAAGCTAGCATCAGTGATGACTACTGCCACAAGTTCGGGAGGAAATTGTAGTATTCACAGAAAGATTCTGCCTTAGTTTAGTTTTGAACTTCGACCATTAAATTACTGTAAACATGTTTCCATGTTTTCAAACATGTGATCTATTACCTATAGCTTGATCCCATACTTAACAAGTCAGATTTTTCCATGATTTCATGCATTGGGTCCTATGATTTATTAAAGCATCTCTTCTTTTAATAGTGGGATTTTCACAACTTTACTAAAGCATGCCAAATTGACTCTCAACTTGTGGAAGCATTCTCTTCATCAGAATGACCTTGATAATTACTGCTACATTTCTAATCACATACTTAATGGAAGGCTATTGACAATATTCATAGACTGATTCTGCTCTGGAGAAATAATGAGTTCATGGTCCATTCTTAGTCTGAATTTCACATAAAAATAGCTGAGAAAACCTTTATTTAAGTTACGAATGATCTAATGGTGAGAGACTGACATTAGTATTCTAGTTTGTTCCTCATCATTTGATATGGTGGACTGGGATAACTCATTGAAACAGAGGTCTTCAGCATCACTGCTATGTATTGATAACAATTTTGTCTCTGCTTTCCTCAGAATAAAATATTCCTAGCATAATACCTTGGTAAGGACCGAAATACATCCCCAACTGTCTGACTTATAATCATCTGAGACTTAATATCAGCAAGACACTTGCTATGGCTATGCATGTCACTTTAAGGGATACCAACTGACTGGATTTAAATTTCACCATCATTTATGGGGATTTTAAGCTGAAATTGATAGGCAAGGTAAAAACATCTAGGTCGTTTTTTTTTTGATAAAATAATACTCAATAACCAGTGTAATTTATCATCAAGTTAGCTTGTTGCCACCTAATGTACATAGTCCACATTAAGCACCTTAAGTTCATAGATGTATAATGGGGATGTGGTCCAGATGATCACTGACACCCTAAACAGTGTAACCCCAATATATGTAAATTATCAGCTGTCTCAGACAAGAAGAGCTGTAATACATAGCCTGTAGGTGAATTTATGAATACTCAGACAGTCATCAAAATCGGTCTTAAAATTAGTTAATATTATCTGCTAATGCAATTACACTAATCTCAAAAACTCTAACTGGTTCCCAGTAGTTGACAAAGCCTCAAGTACACTCAATTTGCTAAACTTCAAACTGATAAATGAACGATACTGCCTGTCACTTACACAATGCCTCCAAATTAAGAGCCACGTCCTACTCACTCAGAAATAGAGATTATATCCTTCTTCTCAGGCCACCGTACTTTATCAACATCAGAAAGAACATTTTGCAAAATCACAAGTGAATACTGGAAAAAACAAGCTCAAGACATTAGATCAATCACACTTCTTCAACACTTCAGAAACACATTAAAAAAATCACAACAATGTTATTACTCTGCTGATCATGGGCAACTCTGTCGATAACATACCACTGTATACAATTCCATAGACAACCATACCACTAACATTCATACAATCTTATTCTAGTTTTTTAGGCATTTGGAATTTATCTGCTTCTATTCCTCCATCATACCTCTTCTAATACTATGTTTATCTCATACTCCTTAAATCTCTCAAATTTCTCCTGCAGACTAGCTGCTGTATACATTTCATTTACATGTATTGACTCATTTTGTAAATAGCACCATTCCTTAATTCCTTTGTGGATTTAACATGTTTTATATTCGTCTCATTGCTCTGCCCATTTTATTTCATTGTATTCATTATATCTCATTCTATACTTTACATTTCATGACACTTATTGTACTGGTTCATTGTACAGCATTTTCTTTATATTGTTGTCTCTTGACTTGTAGTTTGAAGTATACAAAATGTCCTTATCACAGCATACAGCCATTTTAATATTGTAATTTAATTTCTGTTTCACTCCTCTGTAATTTATGTTCCTTTGCATGGTGGCCCAGGACATTATCGAAAAGGATTTTTATATCAGGGCACTTACCTGGGTAACAAATGTACACGTAAATAATTTGTCACTTTGCTAAGTGCATAGGGGATGTCTGTCCCATAAGTAAGGGATATCTTGGCTTAGATCTTAGTTTAAGGTTTTTGATGCAAGTGTTCATGATGATGTTAGTCTTCCTTGGCAAAGTAGATCACACAGACAGAGTCTTTCATGACATAGAAAGCTAAGTTCTGATTTTGTGATTCCACCAGGGCGGCCTGCTTTTTGAGTTAGTTCTGTATGTCTTCCTGGTGAGTACAGCTGTCTCTATGCAGCTATTAACATGGGTTTCAGCAAACAGTTGTGTATAGGCAGCAGTGTTGTCAGGGTTTATGGGGGCTTGAAATTTTGCCAGGTTATCACTTAATAGCAGGAAGTTAACCTTACAGTAGTCCCTGGATATTCCTGGTTTAGCTGGGGGTCCAGGTTTTATTTTTACTTCAAAGGAGACCATTTTGTGGTCTAACCTTACCTGGGAAGACATTATAGAGAAGGTGTGCAACACTCTTCCACATTACTGAGGATCAAATCCAGTATGGTTGCACCCCTGATTGGTGTAGCGAAAATCTGGTCCAGGGAGATTATGTTTACAAAATTCAGGAATTTCTGTGGCTGTATGTTTGCTGTTCTATAGGACTCCCAGTTAATACTGGAGTAATTAAAATCACTCAGGAATATGGTATTGGGTTGGATGGTGAGTTTTTCCAATCAGTTTAAATACATGGTATGGGTTTTCTGGGTCATAAAGAGGGACCTATAGCTTGCAAAGGAGGAGTATTGGATTTTGCCTATGGTGATTTGAACATGGAGCAGCTCAAGTGCATTGTCCTGTTTGGCCATTGTCTTGTTTTAAGGTATATTTATTTTTTATGTAAATCGAGGCACCTCCACCTTTAGTCCCTACCTGTGTAGTAGCTGGTCTAAAGATGTGGAAGGCATTACAACCTTGCACTGTCAGTGGGCTCTCGGCGGCTTTAAACCATGTCTCAGTGACTGCACAGACATCAGCATTCTCTAGGGTGAAGTGAGCTTCCAAGGAGTGGAGTTTTTTGTTTAGACTCCTACCATTGAGCACTAATACCTTTAGATTTTCTTGGTTTTGATTTGCTATGTCAGAAGTACTTTCGGTTTGGCATTGCCTAAAAAAAGCAGTATGGGGGAAGAAAATATTTCAGCTAATATTCAAAAGCCTAGAGGGGAGAGGTGCAGACCATCCCTGGCAAAGCAGCTTGGTCTGTTGAAAATCTCCTTCCATGCTGATAAATATTGCACCCCCCTTGGAATGACACCAGAAACTAAGAAAATTATTAAAGTTAGTCATCTTTTGTTTGGATTGTGGCATCATCCTTGGAGAAGGTAAAATGCTGCTCAATACTAGGCTCATACCAGCCTGAGACACACAGTCCAAGAGCTCCATGATGTCTCTCTTCATATAGGCTAGGGAAGTACATCTCAGGTCATATACTCCCACATGGACTATGACTGAGTCATACTGGTACTTATGATCCAATGACCTGAATGCGTGCATAAAGTGGTGGATCCTAGCTACTGATAAGCAACTGACTGTGACTTTCTCCTTACTCAACCTGGTGAGAGGGACATTAGTGTGCCTCATGATGGAGTCTCTAATGACCAGAATGTTGGATTGTGTGGTGACTTGCCATATGGGGTTAGAAGTAGAGGCTCCATGAGATTTAGCTCTATATCTTGATGTGGGTGTTGTTTTGAAAGAGTGCATTTGGAGATGCTGAGGGTAATTGTTATTGCACTTAATCTAGGAGGTCTTTGGCTTTAGGAAGGTTATATTTAAGTGCCTCAGCCTACGTGGGTCTATATCTCTGTTTGAGTTTTGTGTGATGGTTGCAGCATGTGTACAACTGACAATCTTATTGGCATTAGGAATACTTTTATGTTAGAGCTTTGCCTCCAATGACATTGTGTAATTACATCTCTTACATACTATCTCAGTTTGTTTAAGAATTAACTGGTTATCTGTAAACATGAGACAATTTCTACATTGTCTCAGGAAGCCCATATCCACCAAGCTGATGATGTAGATAGTGGGAAGTTCATATGCATGGCAACAGGCCCTTTTTTATTGATTAGACAGTTGGAGTGAGAATATAAAGCAATGTCAGGAATATCTGGTTTGCAACTATGGAGACAGTACTTGTCACTGAAAACTAGCTGTCCTGTGTGCAACTAGGTATTGGTGAAATTTCAATTATGCTTTTACAGGAAAAATGTCATTCAAGGTGTCTGTGTCTGTACAGGGCACTACCAAACACTTATGGGGAAACGTATACGTAGACCCTGAAAATTTAAGGATGAAGTACTTAGGCATATATTCTGAAGTTAGAAACAAATCAAGCAGTACTTACTGAAACAAAGAATTAGCCTGTCAAGAATGATGAAAAGGGTGGAGTCAAGCTAATGGCTACTGCCTGGCTACAACTAGGCTGGTCTCACCACAACTTCACTCCCTTGGGACACAATGCTCCTTTGCTTCTCCTCTCACTAGGAGTAGAATATAAGCACAAATTCCAAGCTGTCACCTATTTTTGCTGATCAGCAGTCTCCAGGAAATAATGTCCCCGTGTTGCTTCTCTCACCATGAGAAAATAGAAGTGCTAAGCCCAAGATGACTACCAGCAGGCAGAATGGTGCTCTTGCAATAGATGCTTAAAGGTAAGATGAAAAAATGGGTTAATATCCTAAGCACTGCAGTGTGCACTAAGCAGTTAAATATGAAAAAAGGGGGTGACTTAAGCTTTAGCTGCCTATGTGGAGAGCCCCTAATTTTAAAAGAGCAAGACAGATTGAAAGTGAGTGGGCACTTTTGTATTCTGGTTCTATGGAATACAGTGGGATGGTCAATAAATTTAAATAGTTGAAGAGGAGTGATTTCACAAAATAATAATTTTGTGCTTACTCACAACAGTCAGTGAAAGGGGAGAGGGAAGGAGATATGTGGTCAAATTAACATAAAGAGCAGGCAACTAGAAAGACAATTAGAACACAACAGCAACAGGGTGGGAGGCTGGGAAAACTTTCTGTGTGACTCACAAGAGACACAGCTCTGATATCTTTCATAGTTTTCATATACAATTAAAAGTAGAACACAAGTAAAATACAGTGTAAAGAAAACAAATCACAGCATACAAAACAGAAGAAGACAACAAAGAAATACAAAATACAAGAAAACAAAAGAAAACTGACTTTTCCCTCACTGCAAATTGTGGCAAAGTCTGGATGAGCTTTTCCAGTAAAGTTTTGAAATGTTTTATTTTACCTCTTAAATAGGTTTAGATGTTCTTCATGTTTCACTGTTGCAGTCATTACATTTGGGTTATCTGCTTGCAGGGAGCCCTCAGTCGGCCTGATTATCAAAGTCTTGGATCCTGTGTCGGTTGCTGTCTCATCTTCCATGACGTCAGGTAGACAGGGGTATAAAGCATGCAGCCAACACCATTACATCAGTCTTTCTTGCCGTGCGGTGCCTGAAGCAGAAGCAGTTCGCAAGTGCCGGTCGGCCGACTCCTGAAATTTTTGTTTTCGAGTTTCAGATCTGAAGACTTCAGCTAAGCTAAGTACCCCATCGGGGATCCTTTTTCTTGCTCTAAACCAATGTCAGTAAAAGTTAACAATTGTATTTCTTGTGGAAAGCAAATACCTCATAAAGATTTTAATTCGTACTGCACTCCTTGCTTAGGCCCAGACCACGACGTACCTCGCTGTCGGTTTTGTGCCTTATTCAAACCTTGAACTATTCGTGATCAATTCATTTTCGCATCTAAATATTTTGATACTCGGTTCAATTATCCAGAAATGGCTTCAGTAAGCCACCCAACTACCGACATTCTGAAAAATGCAAAGATAAAGAGAGAGACAGACTGCATAGGTCCAAAGCTGCCGACGACGCTTCTCCTAAGTTAGTTGCCAGTTCACCGCTACTCAGTGAGGCGCTTTCGCAGCCCCTGATACCTGCTCCTTCAGATTCACAGGCCTCTACTGAGACCCATTCAGAGTCTGGTATGCTGCGAGATGCTTCTTCGACTGTGGAACCTGCGGATGTCTCTACCTTGGATGAATCCGGAGCCACTGTCTAGGCACTAGCTTCTGAGGGTGTATTCAGGCCTACTGACTTGCATGTTAAACTGATGCCATCTTCTTCTTCAAGGCTTAAAACTCGATCCACGCCTAGAAAACCAATGCCCAGACCACATGGTCAGGCCCCTACACCTAAAAAACAAATAATAAGAATGGCTGAAGACCTTATTAGTCTAATCAGGGGAAGCCACCCTTCTCCCTCTAAGAGACCTAGAACTGATTTTCCGTCTGATTCTTCTGATCAGGATTCTAAAATTTCTGTTTTCTCTGATGACCATGAGTTGCCCTTATCTACCTGTGAGGATTCTGGTGCAGAGGACTCCATTCCCTCTGCTTCCCCTCCAGAGGATTTCTCTTTTGGTGAAACCTTGTATGCTCTTAGGGAGCATTTCCGCTGGGAAAGCCAGGATTACTCTGACTCCAAAAGGAGGCTTAGGGAATTCTTATTCCTACCTCAACACAGGCCTTTAGCTATCCCTCCTGTACTGGACATTGTAGATGATGCCTTCTTGGAATCCAGCCTGGCCCCTGACACTTTACTTCTGGCTCCCAGAAAACCTGACAGGTATTACAGAGTACCTGGCTCTCACAAGTTCCTCTTTAAGAATCCTACTGCAGATCCTGAGACCATTTCACAGGGACTTAAAGGCATTAAGGCTACTACTGCCAAAAACCCTACCCCCTGATAGAGATTCCAGGGCCCTGGACAGATGGGGTAAGAAGGTATACACTTCTGCAACTTTGGCCATTAGGGCCTTAAACTGCCAGTTTCATATGTTAAAGTATCAGCAGCATATTATTGGATTGCTTAAACAGAAAACGATGTTGATCCCTGACTGTGCTGAAAATAAAGAATTACAGGATTTAATGCATTCTGCTGAAGTTGGAAAACATACTTTTCAATGTGGTTTTGATTCATTAGAGGCATCTTGCAGGGCTGCTGTCACTGGGTCTGTACTTAGAAGGCATGCTTGGCTTAAGGAGCAATCTTTGCCAGATCATGTTAAAGCTAAATTACTAGATGCTCCCTTAAACCAAGACCACCTGTTTGGCAACAAAGCAGAAGAAGTACTAAAAAAGATGGAGGAAAAAGCTAAATCTATGCAAACTGTTAAAGGTTTCCTGCAAGTACAGCCTCCCAGATTTAGTAGGCACTGGCCTTCTAAGAATTGGCCCTTTCCTGCCTCTTCCAGGCCTTCTCAGTCCAAACCCATAACCAGCAGAACGCCCAGGCTTCAGTCCAAAGGTACTCACAGGCCTAAGCAGTGGGGCTCCCACTTCCAAAGCTGGGAGTAGTAAGACACCCCCTATGGTAAACTGCCACAATGACTTAACTTTAAACCTTCCAAGCCCTGCTTAACTGACTGTTCCTTTAGTGAGAAAGATCGCCCTGCATGCAAAAATCTGTGAACTCATTACCCAAGACAAATGAGTTTTAAATATATTTTCCCAAGGATACAGATTTCACTTCCACTCCTTACCAACCCCAAACAGTTGGCCAGACCTACCCCCAAATCAGTGGGCAGAGGCTCAAAAGCAAGTCCTCTATCTTCTAAGCATCAGGGTTATTCATCTTGTCCCAGAAGAAGAATGGGGGCAAGATTTTTACCCAAGACTTTTCCTGGTACCCAGAAAGGACAGTTCCTGGCGTCCCATCGTGGACCTGTCTATCCTAAACACTTTTTTGGTAATCCCAAAATTCAAAATGCTAACTCTTCATCAGCTGCTTCCCATGCTAGGCAAAAATGCCTGGTTGGCAACACTAGTTTTAAAGGAAGCCTACCTGCACATCCCAATAAGGGAATCTTGCAAGAAGATACCTACGCTTTAGAGCAGTCTACATGCACTATCAGTTCTCTGCACTGCCCTTTAGCTTATCTACTTTGCCCAGGGTATTCACAAAGTGCCTAGCTCCAGTCATTGCATTTTGCAGGCAAAGAAATATCCAAATATGCCCATACCTGGACAATTGTCTAATTCAGGCAGAAAGCCAGGACATACTATTAAACCATCTGGCATTTGTAAAGAAATTACTAACTTCTCTGGGGTACACCATAAACAAAAAGAAATCACATCTAGGACCTTGCCAGCAAATTGTATTTCTGGGAGCAAGCTTGAATACAACTTCCCAGATGGCCTACCTCACGCCAGAGAAACAAATTCAGCCTACTTCAAAAAACTGGCCACAAAGACCCAGCTATCTGCAAGGAAAATATTGCAAGCCCTGGGGTTCATGGCCTCTTGCATTCTACTAATTCCATATGCAAGACTGCATATGAGGAAACTACAATGGTATCTAAAAAGCCTATGATGTAAACATTCTCAGGACCTAGAATCAATGATTCCTATCATACCTTGTCTAAAGATAGAGTTCCTTTGGTGAGCAGAGGCCTGCCATCAAAACAAGGGACTGCCATTCACTCTACCCCCTGCCACCCAAACCCTAACAATAGATGCATCACACTATGCATGGGGGGCTCACTTGGCAGGGCAGCGCATTTAGGGCAAATGGAACCTGAGGCAAATGCACCTGCATATCAATTAAAAAGAAATGTTAGCTGTACAGAATGCTCTGACAGCCTTCAAGGACCACATTCTTCCAGGACAATTATTGGTAAAGATGGAAAACACCACTGTTATGTGGTACATAAACAAGCAGGGGGGAGCCCACTCATACCCTCTCTGCAGACTAGCCATGGCTCTGTGGAACACAGCCTTGAGCTACCAAGTGTGCCTACAAGCTCAATTCATGCCAGACAAGCTAAATACACTGGCAGACAACCTAAGCAGAGATCTCATGGACCCACATGAGTGGAAACTGGATTCAAAGATATTCAACATTTTGAGAAACAAATGGGGGAGCCCAGAGATAGACCTGTTTGCCTCCCCTCAGAACTACCAATTGGACAAATTCTGCACAAGGACTCCTCACAGACAAGCTTGGAAAGTGGATGGCCTGTCCTTCACATGGAAAAACCTATCAGTTCATGCCTTTCCTCCTTTGCCTCTCCTCTCCAAAGTGCTACTAAAGATCAAACAGGACAAACCAAGGACAATACTTATTGCACCAGACTGGCCACGCCAACACTGGTACCCCCTCTTATGCAGTGTGTCACTTCTGGAACCATGGCACCTGCCTCAGACCTCTGCCCTGCTGTCCTAGCAGGAGGATTCTGCATCCACAGCTTCAAACCCTGAATCCTGCAGCCTGGCTAATTTCTTGATCTCTCCATTACCATCCCTCTGTAAACAAGTGATGGATGTCATTCTGGAGGCAAGGAGACCTAGTACTAGAAAATATTATGCTGAAAAATGGAAAAGATTCTGTTCCTGGAACCAAACACAGGGGATGGATACAACTGTGCCCAATTTACTGCACATTCTTCAATACTTAATTGAGATGCTTCACTGGGGCCTTTCCTTTCCTTCCATCAAAATTCATTCTCGGCCATTTCAGCACATTATAATACAGAGCCACCCCTCTTCTTTCGTCCACTGCTGAAGCAATTCCTCAGAGGGGCCAAAAACTTAAGACCACCCAGGAAAGCCACTACTCCAGCCTGGGACCTTAACTTTGTACTGGAAAAGCTCACTCTACCTCCATTTGAGTCAGCTGCAAATACAGAGTTGAAATTCCTTTCTTGGAAAACAGCCTTCCTCCTTGCCATCACTTCAACAAGAAGGGTGTCTGAATTACAGGCCCTCATGGCATTGGAACCTTTCATCATCTTTCATGCAGACAGGGTGTCCCTCAGGACCAATCCCTCCTTTATGCCCAAGGTGGTATCCAGTGTGGTCCTTAATCAGTCCATTCATTTGCTAACCTTCTTTTATAATCCACAGAATAAAGGGGAACAAATACTGCACTCCTTGGATGTGCACAGACAACTTAGATTTTACTTGGACAGGACTAAGCCTCTCAGGAAATCTGAACAGCTGCTGGTTGTATTTGCTGCAGGGGCAGAGAGGAAGGCCATTTCAAAGCAAACCATTTCTAGGTGGATAGGCCATTGCATTAATTTCTGCTATAAGCACCATGGAAAACCTACCCCATAGGGGATAAGACCACATTCAACCAGGGCTGCATCTACCTCTACAGCCTTTCTTGAGGTTTCCCTACCATGGACAACCTAGAAGCTGCTACCTAGAGTTCTGTACATACCTTCACCAAGCATTACCACTTGCCAATTTTTTTCTAAATCCAGAGCTGGTTTTGCCACTGCAGTCTTGCAGGGCCTTATAGCTGGTCCTGATGCTATCTAATTGCCTCCTCCCTTCCTTAGCTTTGGGAATCTACCCAAATGTAATGACTGCAACAGTGAAACATGAAGAACATAGTACAGTTGTGTACACTTACCATAAATGTAGATGTTCGAGTGTATTCACTGTTGCAGTCCTGGTTACCCTCCCTCCAGCCCCCTGACCTCTATTGACTATACTTATCTTCTTGCTTACTATACTTAAAGCTTTCTGGTGTATTTGTTTTTTTGTTGGAGGTGTAACCTTATATATAATTGCTTCTCACTATGGGGGCACCTGACATCTGGGGCAAGAAAAACTGATGTAATGGCATCGGCTGCATGCTTTATACCCCTGATTACCTGATATCATGGAAGATGAGACAACAACCGACGCAGGACCCAAGACTTTGATAATCAGGCCGACTGAGGGCTACCTGCAAGCAGATAACCCAAATGTAATGACTGCAACAGTGAATACACTCGAACATCTACATTTATGGTAAGTGTACACAACTGTACTTTTTTAGCTCCACCCCCTCAGTTCACAGATAATTAACCTTAGTTGACCTGTTTTAACTTCTGTGTGACTGCTTAATTGACCTGTTCTAATTTCTGTGTGACTCACAAGAGACACAGCTGTGATCTCTTTTCTAGTTTTGATATGCAATTAAAAGCAGATACAAGTAAAGCATAGTGTAAAGAAAACAAATCACATTATACAAAAATAGAAGAAGGCAATAAAGTAATACAAAATACAAGAAAGCAAAAACAATCTAACCTTTACCTCACAGCAAGTTGTGTTAGAGTCTGGGTAAGCTTTTCCAGATATTTTCTTTGAGTCTGCAGCTAAACAGTCTTGTTGTTTAATTAATGTATACATATAGATACATAGATAGATAGATAGATAGATAGATAGATAGATAGATAGATAGATATAAATATAGATACAGATATAGATATAGATATAGATATAGATATATACAGATAGGCTTACATGAGTGACTTAAACCACAGTTTACATTTGCTGTACTGCAAGCATAATAATTCACAACATCATATTTTCTAACATTGATACATTTAAAAATATTTACAATGTTTGGACGTACAAAACATTTTCCACAGGAGAATATTCACTTGTGGCTGATATATTAGCCATTGTCCTATCCAGAGAATGCACATGACAGCTGTAAATGAAAATATCATCAAGACTTTTATCTGAAGGAATAAAGTCATACTAGGCCATTTGTAATTAGAAACACATAAACACAGGAACAATACTAGACAACTAATTACAGCAATTATAAGATGGTTAGCAATATACACTTTTAAACAGATGCACTTAAAAATTCTTGCCACCATTTCCAAAGCACTGTATAGTGCTTATCTCCTAAATTAAGCAGAGCAGTATATAATTACCCTGATGTAAACTTGCGTCTACCCATCCAGTCATCAAGTACAGCCTTAAAGGTAGAGAAATAGTATTTTGATCTGTAGAAGTAACTTTTTCCATAGGCTGGGAATAAGATAAGGTAATAACCAATCCTCCTAGTGAGTCTTATTTGCTGGTTTAGAATTAGGTTCTTAGTATGGATGTTTGTAGAATTGCTGATTTTGTGAAGAAATAGAATGTTAAATGGGACTAGGTCTTTCATGACTCTTATTGAGGTAGAAACAAGACACAGGTCATCTCTGAGCAGTCAGTAAGCTCCTGATTATGAGAGTTGTACTAATCTATTAGATTACTTAACAGACTGAAGACCTTGTCTTAGCTGAAAATCATTGAGGGTTTTCCAGTTGAGGTATATGTTTAGATGTGTACATACAAAAAGTGGCAATGTATTTGATGATAGTTGGCTTAAATAAGGGTACAGTGGTAGGGCAAATTATTTGGATCTTGAAGATATTTCCTTGGATATTAACTGGGCTAGATGGAAGGATTTCCTGACTATGATGGAAACATAAGGGCGGCACAGTGGTGCAGCGGTTAACATTGTTGCCTCACAGCAAGAGGTTCTCCGGTTCAATTCTCAGCTGGGGTGCCTTCTGTGTGGAGTTTGCATGTTCTCCCTGTGTTCGCATGGGTTTCCTCTGGGTACTCCGGTTTCCTCCCACATTCCAAAGACATGCATCTGGAGCATTTTTCCCCAGGCCTCCACTTAAAACAGGCTCTGTGGAACCTAGTCAGACATTCCCAGTCAACAAATGTTAAATAAATAATAAAAATAAAAAAAATAATCAAATGAGAGGGAATTGTCTAAACAAGTGCCCAGATCTCTTATGTGTGCTTCTGTCTGAAGAAGAGTGCCTAATGTATGAGGTGGGAGCAGCTTTTTGTTGAATGCTAATATGCTGCACTTTTTTTTCATTCAGTTTGTGACCCATTTCAGTACACCAGGTATGTGTATATTTTAGCCTTGTTGGCTCAGTTTAATATCAGTGGATGAGTTGATAACACTGACTCGCTAACAGTCATCAACAAATGTGGTCAACCACACTTACAGGATATTGGCATGGGTGTCTAAAAAATAGATCCAAAACAGGAGAGGGCCCAACACTGATCCCAGTAGTATGCCACTAGTTAATAATGTAATGTTCAAAACGTGTGATCTGTTGAACAGCCAGTTTTCACTAGTATGAGAGAAAATTCCAAAGGCCTTGATTAGGTCAAAGTATGCAGACTGTGCACAGAGGAAACACTGATCACAGCCTCTGTATCCTTTCCAAAGAAATGTACTACATTCAGGTAACAGGATCTGCTTTTCACAAAACCATACTTAGTGGGGGCTAGATCAGTTATATTTTGTATGTCTGCATAAATGAGTTATGCTATGCTATGCTTCATGGCTTTGCACATAAAGCTAGTGAGAATGATGGGTCTGTAATTACCTGGGTTTGTAGAGCGAACACCCTTGTCAAGGGAGACACAGTGACTACTCTTTAGACATCAGGCATAAATCATGTGGGAAAGTTGAGACTGAACATCTGAAGTAGAGGCTCATATGCTGCCTACTTATCATTGATGAGAATGCAGTCTGGTATGTTATTTGGAGCTCAAAGCATCTTCTCTAAAGAAACAAAATAACATCTATTTGATAAGTTCAGCAAATATATCAGAAAGATAACTTACATTTTCACAAAGTAATTTTTATCCATGTATTAATTTTATTACAAATGTCAAAGGCGTCATAATCATTATACTCTCTTTTCAACAATATCTTAATAGAATTTAAAGCATCATTAAGAATTTGTAACCTATTTCTGCATACATATTTTTTCCAAGAACATAAAGGGTATGTATGTTCACAAAGTACGAACCTAGCTTACAGTCTAGAGAGCACTGAAACATTTAGCCATAACACTCAAGTATAAAACATAATATAAAATGCAACTAATTTCCCCAGGATAGGTTCATATGTTCATAGGTTTATAGGATGATACTAGGCTACTGGCCTGGAGACCCTTATAAGCCTAGACAAGAATTTTGCCCATGTTCCCTCAAAGTCAGCACCTGTTTCCCCTGTCCAGCAGGGACACAGGTGGGATCCCAGGGGTATATTTTCTGTTTCCCACCCAGTCGTCCAGCTTCCTCTTAAAGAGGGCTGGAGAGGTACTCTGCTTGACATGGAAAGGGAGTCTAATTCACAGTCAGAGGAGTCTTTGGGACACAAACCTATCCTGCCAACAAGTTCTATTAATGTCACAGACCAGGTTAAGGCCTTGCATGAGGGTTGCGTGAGTGGAGTTTGTCATGGATATGCAGCAACTCCATCAAGGCTAGGTCTGAAATGGCCTTGTATGCCAGGTCACCACTGAGCAGTCTGTATGAGACTGTGTAGAGGGAGAGGGCTTTTAGTCTATCTGTATAGAATAGGTGTTTCAGACCCTGGATTTTCCTGGTCAGGAACTTCTGTGGTTTCTACAACTGCTGCATGTGCTTGGTGAGGTACATGCCAAAGGGGGCATTGCACTTGATAATGGGACTGATAAGGGAGGAGTACAGGGATGTTATGACCTCCTTATTCCTGGATGAAATACCCTTATTTAAGAGGTGGGCCATGTAGGAAAGTCTTCTGTACAATGGAGGCAACGTGGTGGTCAAAATCAAGTTGCTATCAATCTGGGTGCCCAAGTCCCTCAAAACTGATTGCATGCTTAGTACGTTGTTATTAATGTGATAATTAGTGGGGATGACATTTTTCTGAAAGGGGATAATGATGCATTTCTTGGCATTCAGTTTGAGGCCATGCTTCTGGCACCAGTCATTAGTTTGGGTAAGGCCCTCATGAAGGATGTTCACATCACTAGGACAATTTAAGACAGTGCCCAGCTTGCAATCATCTGCAAACTTGGTCAGCCACAGACCATTGGTTTTGGCTTGCACCTCAGAAAAGTATATCCCAAACTCTCTAGGAAATCATTACCCCATACAGTGACATACATTTCCAGTTGCCATCTGATCACTTATAGTGGTTTCAAACATGACATACAATAGCTTTGTTTAAGGTGTAAAGTTGTTTTATTCCATAATCATAAGACATGCTGAGTCAGGAATTTCACGCCAGCAGGTGCTGTGGATTCTGAAGTGGATGTTGATGTTATTAGGGTGGCTACTGGATAAGTTGTTAGGTTTATGAATTGAAGAAATAAAATATCCTAGAGTCCTTTATAACCTGTTAAATTAAGATAAAGTCACATCTCAGAAATCCATATGAACTACAGTACTGAAAGAGGGTTTTTAGTCTAGATAGCTTAAATGGATAGCATACACTTCTTAAGCCTCAGATTCTCTTTGTTAGGAATCTTGGTATCTTCCAAAGTGATCTTGATTTATGACAACTAGATTTATTTTTTTTTATTTTTCTTGTATGTTCTGCTAATGCAGGAATTCCACCATACAGGAATATTTTCAAATTTTCCACTATGCTTGTAAACTACAGGGGCACTTTTTTCAACACATTGAATTTACTAAGTGAATTGTTAATAGAAGTTAGATTCTGTTCTCTCTTCTCCTAGTGGGACGTGGTCAGTGTTTTATTCACTACTGTCATAGATATTTATATAGCTTAAATTATCTCTACCATCAGCAATTTAAATTTTAATTTAATTTTAGATACTAAAACTCATATAAGTATGCTTTTGTATTTGGTATAGGGGTGACTGGGGAACTGTACCACTTACTTTTGTGCCAAATATTAGTGGTTAGTTATTAGCAGTTTTGGGGAAAAAAATCCAGAAAATAGCATTATTATTAGGGATTGCCATAATAATTTTTGGGGAAGACATTACAACTTGGTGGTTAAATTTAACCAGAGAGGAATTGACAATGGAGGTGGTACAGCAAGATGAACATTTTGTCCAGATAACATTCAGAATATTATTTCTCCTGGCAGGAAGAGGAGCAATTTGCTCAAACAAGTTTACAATAATAATATCAATAAGTCATTGAGCATATTTATTGCCAGTTGTATAAGTCTAATTTATGAAGGGATAGATAAAATCTTCTGCATGCTCTGCAAGGGATATGAAATGTGATCTGTAGTTATCAATAATGTGGTAGAAACCCTTATTGAGAATCCTGTTGACCTCTACAATTTCCAGGTTGAAGACAAGTAAGCTATGTCCAATGATAGACTTTCTGGTAAAAATGGACACTCCATAATTCCTCATGGATTTGAAGGCATGATAGACATTGAAGTCAGGCATGTAGGATGTGTTGTCATAGCTCTGAAACTACAGTACGGTAACTACACAAACATCTATGTCCTCAATGGTCAGGAAGGCCTCAGGCTTAGACACTTTATTGTTTAAGTTCCTGGCATTGAGCAGTGCTACCATTAGAAGCTTCAGATTAAAATTTGCTGTGCAGGTTATGCTCATTTGGCTAAAAAAGGCACTATGAGAGAAACACAAGTTTTTCCAGCCTGTAAAAACCTTGAGCTGAGAGGTGTAGGCTATCCTCGGCAAAGCATTTTCTGTTTCACCTCCAATAACTAGATACATGCTGGATGCCACTAGAATGATACTCGCCAACTAGTTATTTATTAAAGCCAATGACTTTTTGCTTTAAACACAGACATCCTTCTTGGAGAATGTAAGATACAGTCTGTCTACATCTTCCTACATAAGGAATGCTTAAGTTCATTCACACCGAAGTTGGTGGCAGCAGGATTATATCCATATCTGCGATAGTGATGCATCCAGCAGGTCCTTGTAACAACCCTAATCCCAGCATCATAGAGGCAACTTACTGTAAATAGCTCCTCATCTAGTATGTTTACTGCAGTGCCTGTGCTTAACAATGAAGTCACCAATCATTAGGGCTCTTTGTCTGCAGATATTTGTTAACTTATAAGAAATTGCTTCCAGCTCTGGTGGCCTATCACACAGGTGTGTGAATGTGCAGGTGTGACACAGGATGTCAGAGAGCACCTAGATACCTTAGGCTTATCCATGGATGCCTTGGAGGATTATGCAAATGTTTTTTAACATCTCAGCATATGATGGTTTAGTGTCAGGTTGTTGTTTGTTGTCAGAGGACGGGTGAGGAAAGATACACCTCTTGTGTAAATAAATACTTGCACTGATCACAAATATAGGCTAAATGGTTAAATGCTAACAGATGCTTAATAAACAACATGCAGCTGCAACACTGGCACATGGAGAACAGTGCTGACAGAATGGCTACAAAAGAAAGGTAGATAAGCAGGGACACCTTGACAACAGATTTTAGAGAAGTTGCTCTTATTAGCACAGTGTGATGGCATGAGTCCTTGGGAATGAAGAGCTCTAAAGCACAGAAGGGTAAAGCTTTGACTATGTCCCAGGTGACCTGAACTTTAGCAGCTTAAGTGCTTGATGGGGTTGGCAGCTGAGGATGAAAATATCCATCCTAGGAGAAAGGTAGAGAAGAGTAGGATGCATACAGCCACAATCCTCAGTGGAAGAATGATATTAATGTATACATCATGGGAGTGGGCTTTTGATCGTCCAAGCCTCTCCCTGGCATTAACTTTCATCACTGAATATACAAGGGAAATTATTTTCATTTCCTGCAGTAATGCAAGTAGTTTTTTCTCACCTTCCATAGGGTGGTGTTAGACCATCAAAATACCCACATAGCTGTGATGCTGACTGGAGCATGAGCTACCTTTATGGCCACTTGTATGGTGGCACCTATGGATAATTCTCACTACTATAGTACATTGGCATAATTCTCTAGTATAGGGAGATGAATGCATGGATTCTGATGGAGGAGGCTTGATGTCTGACATATAGAGGTGCAAATAGCACCTAGAAAAAAGTCTTAAGTGTACAGAATGGGGTTTACTATGTTCTTGAAGAAACACTTAACAGTGAATCTTTGAGAACAGAGGTGAATTTATTGAGATTACTGATAAAAATAAATAGTTCTATATGGCTGTTAAACCTATAGGAATAGTGACTGGCAAGGAACCCTACATGACCACTTGTGCAGCAGTATGGAACAAGGAGGTTAACTTTGAAAATACTGGTATATTAAGCACCTATAGTCACTTGCAATTCAAGTTCCCACAGGAACACTCACAAACAATGAACAGCATAGATTCACTGTGCAAACCAGTAATAATATACTTAGTACTTATACACACGTGTAAGACAATAATTAGCAAAAAGGCCAAGCTTGTGCACTGGACAATAATCAGGTGCATCTACAAGAAATGCGTAGATATGTGTAGCATTTAAGAAATTGCGTATTTAGCACCTGAACAGCAAGGAAGAACATTATGTGAGAATTTGTATAATAATTACCCTATAATTTAATCTAAAATCTAATATTGCTGTAGGTTTCCTATATATATAAGAATCAGTTTACATTTATCAGTTACAGCCAAAGTTAAATTAAAAAAATACTTTTTTATTAGGTTTAATTAGTAAACTTTAGTTTAGATCTAATATTACTTATACAAATAACAGAATATCTCACAAAATGTGTAGCCCCTTCACTCACAAATAGTACATTGTCAAGGTACTTAAGCAATGAACAGTGAATATAAAAAGTGTACACACCTCTGTTGAAATGCCATGTATTTGTGATATAAAAATGAGACCACAATAAATCATTTCAAAACTTTTCCCACCTTTAATGTGGCCTATAACCTATACAATTCAATTGAAAAACAAATCTGTTGGGGGAAAAAATATAAAAAATAAAAAACGTACATTGCGCTGGTGTGCACACCCTTAAACTAATATTTATTTATTTATTTATTTATTTTACATTTGTTAACCGGGCTAGTCCAGCTGGATATATCTCCATTTTCAGTAGAGGCCCAAGGAAAAAAGCTCCAAGACAGATACAAACAGACAATAAGTAATTTTACAAAAAAAAAACAATAAGTAGATATAGAAGATATTATATACATTTAACAGTAAATAACATAAAACTATATACAAAGTTCAGAGCAAGATAATATAAATATGCTAGTGGCTAAATACTAATACTTTGCTGTGTGTGTGCACCCTTAAACTAATACTTTGTTGAAGCACCTTTTGATTTAATTACAGCATTCAGTCTTCTTAGATACACACCTGCCATCAATTAAAGAGGCTCTGATTAACCCCAAATAAAGTTCAGCTGTCCTAGTAGTAGGAATTTCCTGATATTTACTCAGTTGCCTGCTACAGCAAAAGCCATGGTTCGCAGAGAGCTTGCAAAGCATCGAAGGGATCTCATTGTTGAAAAGTATCAGCCAGGAGAAGGGTACAACAAAATTTCCACAGCATCGGATATACCATGGAACACAGTGAAGACAATCGTCAAAAAGTGGAGAAAATATGGGACAACAGTGACATTGCAAAGAACTGGACATTTCTCCAAAATTGTTTATTTATTTATTTAACATTTGTTTACAAGATAAGTCTGACTTGGAATGAAGCCAATTTTCAGCAGAGGCCCAGGGAGAAATGCTCCAGACATCCATGTCTTTGTAAAATGAGAGGAAACCGGAGCACCTGGAGGAAGCCCACACAAATGCAAGGAGGGCATACAGACTTCACACAGAAGTCACTCCAGCCAAGAATTGAACCAGAGAACCTCTTGCTGTGAGGTGACAATGCTACTGCTGTACCATTGCACTGTCCAATTGAAGAAATTGATGAAAAGACAAGATGAAAACTGGTCAGGGAGGCTGCCAAGAGACCTACAGCAACGCTGAAGGAGATGCAGGAATTTCTGGCAAGTACAGGTTGTGTACTACATGTGACAACAATCTCCCCTATTCTCCGTATGTCTGGTCTATGGGGTAGGGTTGCAAGACAGAAGCCTTTTCTTACACAGAAAAACATCCAGGCCCGGCTAAAATTTGCAAAACAATGCATCAAGTCTCCCAAAAGCATGTGGGAAAATGTGTTATGGTCTGATGAGACCAAGGTTGAACTTTTTGGCCACAATTCCAAAAGGTATGTTTGGCACAAAAACAACATTTTACATCACCAAAAGAATACCATCCCCACAGTGAAGCATGGTGGTGGCAGTGCTTTGTTTCAGCTGGAACTGGGGCTTTAGTAAAGGTGGAGGGAATTATGAACAGTTCCAAATACCAGTCACTTTTGGCCCAAAACCTTCAGGCATCTGCTAGAAAGCTGAAGATGAAGAGGAATTTCACCTTTCAACATGACAATGACCCCAAGCATACATCCAAATCAACAAAAGAATGGCTTCACTAGAAGAAAATTAAAGTTTCGGAATGGCCTAGCCAGAGCCCAGACCTAACTCCAATAGAAAATCTATGGGGTGACCTGAAGAGGGCTGTGCACAAGAGATGCCCTCACAATCTGACAGATTTGGAGCACTTTTAAAAGGAAGAGTGGGCAAATATTGCCAAGTCAAGATGTGCCATGCTGATAGACTCCTATCCAAGAAGAGTGAATGCTGTAATTAAATCAAAAGTTGCTTCAACAAAGTATTAGTTTAAGTGTGCACACATAACAAATGTAGTAGTTTAAGGGTATGCACACTTATGCGACCAGCGTATTGTACGTTTTTTATTTTTTATATTTTTCCCCTAACAGATTTGTCTGTTTTTCAATTGAATTGTACAGGTTATAGGTCACATTAAAAGTGGGCAAAGTTTTGAAATGATTTATTGTGGTCTCATTTTTTATATCACATAAACCTGGCATTTTAACAGGGGTGTGTATACTTTTTATATCCACTGTACTTGACACTTTCATAAATCAAGCAGATATCCATAACAATGTTCCTTTTCTATTAAGCCCTAAAAGAGAACAGCATGTATTGGTGTATTCATGTACCAGAAATTCATTGAAAATGCTTTTTATTAAAAAAAAAATATTATAGAAGTAAAAAAAAGTGTGTTTTATAATATACATTTGAATAAAGACCACTATCCAGCAATTATATAATGCTGCTATTCCATGGAAATGCATAACGCTGGTACATACACTAGTTGTATTAATATTTAACCAAAACATATCCTGACTTCAAGTTGCATTATTAGCAATGATGTAACAGCTGACTAGAATCTTTTTATGTGAGTTTATTTTTTTAGCAAATTTCATAAGATTCGTATTTATTATTTTGCCCATATTTACAAAATACTTATGACAACTTGAAAACTACTGTGTGTCCAGGGGTTGTATAAATTTGTATATACTTTGTAGATACATTAAAAGGTAACAATTTTACTACCTTTTATGTAATTATTTTAGCTACAGCTTACTTATTCAAAAGTCACTATCTGACTCCTACACAACATATACTTCAGTTGTATTTAATTCAGTTAAAATCAACATTTATAGAAAATCAGTAAACTCTTTTTTAACAAGACTTATTTAAAATGATCTTATTTCATTCTGCAGTCATTAATTACATGCTTTAGATGACATGATTTAATGCAATTACTTTGTTAAATGATTGAAAAAAATATATATACTAAATTTGTACAATAAATGTAAACATATTAAACATATGGACAAAATATGTACTGATGACATTGAAAACTTTCTTAAAGCTTTATTTTTCGTTTACACACATATAAACAATAGATGCACTAAGACCTGAGTAAAGGTATTCATTCAATTTAACCTGTCATTGGTGTGCCCCAAGTTTCAGATCATCATCTCTGCTCCTTCAGCTAAGCGTTTCTGCTATGAAATCCACCAAATGAGAAATGAATTCTGTAAGACCATCACATTGCTGACTGTTCTTGAATAAAGAAGTAAATATATTCTTTTGTTTAGTAGGACTGGCATTGTAATAGTCAATTCCTTAATTTTCTTGCCTTTTCACAATATAAAATGAGCCAAAGACTGTGCAGAATAACAAATAAATCTCTTACTCTGTAAGTGAAAAATGCTAGCCATATATGTACATACACAAAATATATGGTTGTGTTATTTGCTATGAATTCACATATGATGCATGCAACACATTTTATGTACTTATATAATTATCAAGTTCATCTTTTTCAAACAAATTTTCCAAAAATTGTTTTATGGTTTTACTCCTCTTGTTTATAATCAGTGGGTCATTGCCGTCTAGCTTTTCCATCTCTAGACTGACTCTTCAAATATGGCAGTTGCTACTGGTGTCACTTTTTTATAGCAGCACTGTCTAAAGAATGAATTAAAAGTATCAACACTTTCCCCTGCCTTTCTTGATCCAATTTCCCAGATTAATATCAAAATTATCTGCTTTGTTCAACACATATTCTGGATAATCCCCGTTTCTGAATCTTTGATGTAAATCTACCAACATTTTATATTACTGTACTTCATCAGGATTAAACTGTTTTAATCCCACATGTTGCCCATTCAAAATGTTTAATTTTAAATGTGGAACATGCATCAAATAACTGTTTGCTTCAATTTTTGTTATGCACTTTTAAAAAAAATGACTATGTTTTTCATTTTCTTTACAGACTAACATCCAAAAATGAATATTACCATTCATCCATTTACTAATGTTATATAACATTTCAGTCCCACCGGTCCATGTAAAAACATTGTTGAAAATCTGCATATAATTGCACATATTCAAATTTTTTTTATTATTATTTTTTCTGTCAAAAAGTCATCTATAAAGCTTGTATAATTGTGAGCCATAGTGGTTCCCATGGCTACTCCATTTAACTGCTGAAAATATTTTTTTCACAAAAAAGCCCTTGATATGTAGTACATTCTAATGAAAAAAAAATCACTTTTCTAACTTTAAACTGGTCATGCTCCAACAATGTATTGGTCATACATTCAGTACTAACCTGGTCTTGGAATACCATGCATAAAGTTCTAGCATCTGCAATAACTAACAGATCATTTTCAGTGTTATCTGTCTTAGATTTCCTACCAAATGAAATCAGTCTCTAAAGTTTCTGTATCATATTCTTAAATGCTCTATTTACAAATGTTAAAAGTGTTTCTAACTTAGAACATTGGGCTGAGGCAACTGGCTTTAGGGGTGAATTATCTAAATCTTTATGCATTTTGGGAATACCAAATATACTTCCAACTTTTCAGGGTCTGGATTCCAAATGTTAGCTGTGGACAGTGCAGCACACTAAAAGAAGACTTCAGTGCACCGGCTGTGGATGCAATTTCAGAAGACACTCCACGATCGGTGTAAGATAATTGAGAATTCTCGCACGTCTGTGAGATTCAAAATCATGCTTGCCCAATGCAATTTTGCAACAAAGTGCAATGCTGATTCTTGTTTCTAAAATCCTTGGTGAATGCCATACTGCAACGCAAGGTAAGGAAGCTATTCCCATGGAATCCTACAGAATCCATAACAATACCAACAAACCACCTCCCCAACAATGCTACCTGCAGTGAATGAACTGCAACAGGCTGAAGTGCCTCAAGCCATGGAGGAGGATCTGGCTATGCATCCTAGAAGGCAAACAGCAAGACAGAGAGTCAGGCTACAATGAAGACATCTCTCAGATCAAGAAATCATTGACAGGTACTGCATAGACAGGCAGTTAGTGCAAACTATGTGCAATATGTGTGCCTCAAACATATCTATACATACACTGTGAGGCAACCCCATACCTCTCAAAACAAGTCTGTCTAAGTCTATGTGTACTAGCATCCAGGGCATTCCAAAAACATATGGGAAATTCTGTAGGACTGTCACAGACAGCTGCCAGTCATGTCCTTGCACAATTCCTAGCAGCAATGTGCACCAGGGTAGATGAACACATACGCTTTCTATCTACACCCATGGAGCAGTGGACTGCCATGTAGCAGTTCAATAATACTGCAAACTTTCCCTAAGTTTTTGGACTGATAGTCTGCACCCATATACCTATTAAGACCCTTATGCACCATGAAACAGAAAGATGCATCCATAGAAAGGGCTGACCATCCCTGAACTATCAAGTGGTGTGCACAGCAGATGGCAGCATAAGAAATATCATGGTGACACAACCCAGGAGTGTCCATGATGCTTCCATATGGACAGAAAGGGGTCTGAGAGCTACAGTCCACAAGGTGAAATTTCTGGGGGATTTCTACTGGGTAAATACAGGAACACAGCTAGGATATAAGCTAAATACATCCCTGTCAACATTATTCATGATGACAATATATGTGTTTCCACTTCCCACAACAGGGGACTGTGGTTATCTGCTTGAGCCATGGCTCATGACTCCATACAGAAAACCACCCAACCCTGCAGAGGAGGCCTACAATAGAGTACATGCCATAACATGAAACCCTATAAAGCGTGTGTATGGTGTACTGAAAGCCAGGTTCAGATGCCTAGACACATCTGGGGGTGCATTACAATACACATCTGAAAAGGTAGCACAGGTAATTACTGTGTGTGCCATGCTATACAATATACTAATAACAACACATGGCAGTCTTCTTGCTACAGGTGTGGGTGAACTACCCTAAGAACCCCAAATGTCTGAAGATGACATTCCACAGCTATCAGGGTAGGAGCAGGGGAACACAGGGAGCAGAAGAAACAGACATGGGTGACAGAGGGTGTGACCACAAGTCAAGGCTCGAGGAACACAGCAGCATCTGCCACACACCATTGAGTCATGACAAGGCACACATACAGAAGTACACACATTAAACACTGATGTTCAGGTGTTGCCCAACCACAGCAGCACAGATTGTATATAAGGGAAATTGCCCATAAGATGTATACACTCAGCATCAGACATAACATTATAATTGCAACATACAACAGTATGAAATTTAACAATCTATCATGACAGGGACCATCAACTCAGGCTACAAATGATACAGGTAAACATACAGACTCAGTGGTGTATGTGTGTATATTGTAGACAACAAGGGACATATTCCGGTGAACCCCATCCCTATCTCTCCAGTATCAAATGATGCCAACAGGAAAGCAAGTCAGGATGTACTGCACAACTGTTGTCAACATCACAAGTAAAATAAAGCAATGTAAAGTATGACTAAAGTATCATGAAGTGAAGGTAGTCATCTATGGTCAGCAAAAGTGACAGACTGTTGTGGCATCAGACTTCAAAACAACCCTAGACAGATGACATCAACAGCTGTCTGCACAGCAATCATTATCACCACTGGTGAGACTGACATCCATTGACCTCTCATAATGGTGTACCTTGGTAGCTGCATGGAAATCATGTCAGAGCACCAAAGGTGAAAGGCCTCCTAGGATTTGGTATGACCTCCCAAAGCATCAATCATGTTGATAAAGACAGCCCACAATTCATTCCTCCAAAGTGTGTTTCCTCCCTATCCAAGGTGTTTTGATCTATGCTGGCAAAGAACATCTATTATTATTATTATTATTATTATTATTATTATTATTATTATTATTATGTAATTTTCCTGCGGTGAAAAATTGTCACCACTTTATCTGTTTGCCACATGGAAGACAGTTATATGCACATGTTTAGATTAATGTGGGATCCTACATAAGGAGATGATCATGTTGACAGCTTATGTCAATTTATCCTCTTTGCATTCCTGTGCATTGCAAAATTCTGTGGAATAGTTCCTGTCCTGCATAGTACTATGACACATAAAACAACATACTGTATGTGATATGAAAACAATGTCTGAATACATAACTCTTGGAACAACATAACTTGTGATAGCCAAAGAGGTTGCATGTGGGATTTGATCCCATTACAGTGGATATCACAGCAGCAGAAATCCAACCACAATACCAATATGCTACATAATCCATACAACTGGCATACAGATCACATTAACATAATACTCATAATACTCATAACAGATGTGTAAACAATAATTTTGGATGGCTGGTACTCACATCCTGTAATGTCAATAGATGTTGTGCAACTCAAGCCTAAACAGAAAACCTGTGGAAAAAAACAGTCATATTAACCCGAACTGTTATACATGAGTGGCATATATCAGTACAATCAATAGTAAGCAATGAATGCCAACCCCAGAATGTATCTGTACATTAACAATTGAACAACTTGTGGGTAACAATGGAAAGCCTCCATACCCACAAGCATGCCACAGATAGTACATGGTAGCCAGACATATGCAACAGTACAGTTTTATTGAGAAAATATTTCCAGCACATATTTTAATAAGCATCAGTGGATAAATATCCATAACATAACTAAAAATACATAATATATATATATATATAGAGAGAGAGAGAGAGAGAGATATACTGTCAGAATCCTTAGTTTTCCTTAAGTATACCACAGATGGCATAGAGTCACCAGAAATATATATGGATATTCCGTGAGCCTGTCATTATGTACTTTTCACTGGTGTTATTAATATTTATGTTTTTTGTACAAGTGTATATGGGGAAGCACTGCTTGTTGGTGATACAAATGTATCAAACTGTATGCATATAGGTTAATTTTACACCCCAGCAGTAAATGACACACATTTTATTTCTATTGCACACAATTTTCTATAAATGTATCATTTTTAAGCATATACACATAGATTTCTAAAGGGTAATGAGAACATAGGTCAATAAGGAGAGAAACATATTCCACCCCAGCAATGCTAACAGGTACAACATTAGCTTTGCAGCTTCTTATGAGACAGGTATAACTGAAAGTAAGATCAGCTATGAGCACATAGCTTTTAAGTCTCATTTGCACCATACATATTTAATGAGTTTCATTTAAATTCAAAGTTTTGGAATCACATTTGCAGTCATCACTAAATGCAGTCTTGGGTATTGACTAGCATTTCTATTCTATTACATTGGGATTAAATAGCTAGGCTTAAAATAACCTCCAGGTCAATAGCCTAGTAATCTCCTATGGTCGTATGACCCTATATGTCCATGTAAGTTCTCAGAATTCACCACATTAACCAATAGCTTGGTGTAACAGGAAGATGCTCCATCAAATACCCAGTAGGTATCATTAAACAGGATCATATGTAGCACATGTCTGTTGCCTTCTAATTATCTGATACCATCTTATAAGCATCACTTTTAAATTGTGATTGTGATACATTTATGAATCAGACCATTACAACTTGCAAAGTGAGTGAGAACCCAGTGAGCTATTTATCGAATGTTGCTATATCCATATTCTCAACATTATCATTGAGATATCTACTTCTAGGAGACTGTGACATGTATGGGTGCTCAGTTGGACTGAGGATGAGACCACCCAGATGCTGATCATCTATGCCGGAGTGGAGCATGAGCTAGACCATGAAACATTGTGATAACTGATATCTGGAAGTGGATTGTGAGGGAAGACCAATGTCATATGGGAATCTACTGAATGGGAGTTCAGGTTTGCCACCACTACAATTACCTGCTCCAGAATAACATTGAGGATCTTTGCCAGAGATTCACCAAAGTACAGAGACAGCCAGTGAATGCTTACAGTAAGTCTCATAATACAATGTATACCTGTATAAGGAAATCAGAGATATAGCCGTGACCAATATGGCATATATATGCCTTTTAAACCCATTATATAGCTGTTTTGACATTAGCTGATCCACATAATCAAGAAAGCAAGGTGACTGTTCTACCTGTAATTATAGCTTTGATTCCCATGGGGTTTATTTATTTATCATGTACATACTATTAAACATTAGACATGTTTGTTTTATAACATATAAGTACATCATTCACAGATCCAGTATGGTCATGTGTCACTGACACTTATAGTGCCTAGGCTGCTAATGACTATGCATTTCAACATTATTCATAATACTCCCAGAGTATCACATAGTCTACTTCTGTATGTTTGAATAATAACCCATACAGACATCCCTTAGTCAGTTCTGTTGTACAAAACACACAATATTGTTAAATACCTGTTTGTTGAACAGAGGACCAATGCAGGTCTGAGTGTCTACCATATGTTGTACATTTTAACAGCTGATGTTATCTGGCAGTCCATATATTGTGGCTGTCAGTTTAAATCCATGTAGGAGATATCTTTAAGTAAATCTTGGTATGTGTGTGTGTGTGTGTGTGTGTGTGTGTGTGTGTGTGTGTGTGTGTGTGTGTGTGTGTGTGTGTGTGTGTGTATGTGTGTGTGCGTGTGTGTGTGTGTGCATGTGTCTGCGAAAATGTTTTAAAAATGCTTGTATACATAATGGATTGTTAACATTTACAGGTATTTTGCACACGCTTATGACTATATAGTAGATTAGTCAGATTTCTATGTATATCTCCATTATTCATAATTTTCTGTCAACAGCTGCTCTTTTATCATTGCAGTTTTAGATGTAAAACTTTGAACATAATGGATAATTATGTGGAATGAATGTGGAATACGGTAACATTGGCAACTTGAATATACTTTATAACTACGTCATTGTTAATTACCTCCAATTCACCACCCTTCTCATACTGTTATTTGGAGGGAGTGAGATTGACAGATATACATTTTGACTGTAGATCAGGGACATCCACTAATACCAGGGATATATGTGATGTATAATTTCTTTTTTTTTTCAAGAAAAAACTACTAATTTAACATATTTACAATATACACACCGAAAGAAAGAAATTCAACATCACACAATGGTATACAATGTTAGGAATACATTGAATTATCAAGGTAATTTTATACAATTAACACATTAAGAGTCATGATATTTCAATAGCAACATTTCAAGGCTATCACAATGACTAAACATATTAGTGTGATTTATAGCTCTTTTGATCATGTTTCAGTTTTACATAGTATTGATTTGAAAGTAGGAATTGAATTCAATTTTCAATTTTTTGTAATAACCTTTCTAGCTACTGTCACTGTCAGGACACTCCCGAATACTTTTTGTTGTTTGGCTTTTACAGAGAGAAGAAGTGGAACATTCATTGGTATTATTGATCTAGTTAAAGAACAATTATCGGACCATACCTCCCTAAAAACATAACTTATCTCTTCACAATACACATTTAATTTTTCATAATCCATAAACATGTGTGTCAAATCAGATTTTCCATTTTTACTATATCTCCAACAGGCTAAAGTCATTTTACTAAACTTAAGGATTTTTTTAGAGAATAACAAACATTTTATGTATATATTTCCACATAAAAACTTTCCAGTATAAACTTGAAAAAGTTTGACTAAATTATTTAAGTAAACAAGTTTTATTCTTACCATCCACTAAGTTACTCAGTCCACTACTATCTAAAAAGATCCAGAATTTTGCATCAAAATTAAAATTGTTATTTATAATTAAATTATATAACTTGGAAAAGCTTCTTTTGTAGGTCAATTTACCTTCGATTATAACATTTATATATTCATATAATTGGAAAATAGTGTTCTGTTCTTCTTCACTATTATTATCTACAAATTCATTTAATTTCCTATTGATTGATAATATTAAGTGGTTAGCAGATTCATCCATCTTATAATCTTTCATTAAATAGTCTGGCAATGTAGCTTTTCATTTTTCAAACCAAACAGACCATAATATTCATCTATTCCTTTTTAGTAAATTCATTATAACATTCATAGGTTCATAGGTTGGTACTAGGCTATCAACCCTAGGTCCTATACAAGCCTAGCCATAACAATTTCCTGGCTATTTCTTCCCACAGTATTTACTTCCCTGGTCCCCTGTCTAGCAGGATGACTGACGTGATCCCTGGAGTGAATTTCCTATCTCCCATCCATTCATCAAGGTTCCTTTTGAAGAGGGCCAAAGAGGCACTCTGCTTGACATGTATGGGCAGTCTATTCCAGAATCGGGGGAGTCTCTGGGTCAGGAGCCTATCCCTCCAGCATGTTTTGTTCATTGTGATGATAAGGTTTATATCCCTGGAGCATGTGTCTCTGAGGGATTGGGATTTCTTTAAGTGTAGCAAGTCCAATTGCTCTTGGTTTAACATGGCCTTGTATGTTTAGCAGAGATCATCTCTGAGTAGACGATATGTGACAGAGTATAGGTGGAGTTTTTTTTAGATGGTCAGCATAGAGCATCTGCTTTAGGCCTGTGATCCTTTTAGTGAGGTATTTCTGCGGCCTTTCCAGTTGTTGCAGATGCAGACATACCAAATGGGGCATTATATTCTATAATGAGTCTAATGAGGGATGAGTACAGTGGGACAATGACCTAATTTTTTCTGGATTAAAACCCCTTAGTGATGAGCTGTGGCACATAGAAGGATTTCCTGACTGTTGTGGCAATGTGGTTATCGAAGGTGAGACCACTGTCCACCTGTGTCCCTAAGTCTCTTATCACACTTTTGGTGTTTAGTGTACTGCCACCTATGTGATAATTCATGGGTACATGTTTTTTTCCCAAAGGGGATAACTACACATTTCTTGGCATTGAGCTTGAGCACATGGCTCAGGCACCAAGCATCTGTTTCTGTAAGGCCTTTTTGTAGAATATCCACATCATTTGGGGATTCAGTAATGGCTCCCAGTTTGCAGTCATCTGCAAACTTTGTTAGCCAGAGTCCTTTAGTGTTGGCCTGTACTTCAGAGAAGTAGATGCCAAACAAGAGTGGTCTCAGGACTGAACCCAGAGGTACTCCACTTGTTACTTGTCTGGTGCTGGATTTGGAGTCAGCTACTTTTACAGCATGGGTTATGTCAGTAAGCCAGTTGGCAACCCATTGAGTGATATAGGGATTAATGCCCAGCTTAGTATGTTTATCTATGATTCCAGAGTGGGGGGTGGCATTGATGGCCTTGGCGAGGTCCAGATAGGCTGTGTGGACCACCTTACCCTTGTCCATGGCTCTGGAGACTGATTTGAAGAAGTCAATCAGGTTCAGGAAACAAGATTGGCCCTTCACAAACCCAAACTGCATGGGGTCCAGTGTTTGAAGGTTGCCAATGTCTTTGTTTATAAGTTCCATGATAATACATTCCATGGCCTTGCAGATCAGGCTTGTCAGACTGATGGGGTAGTAGTTCCCTGGATCCAAGGTGGATCCCTCCTTGTGGAGTGGGATAACTGTAGCTGTGTGCCACTCAGTGGGCACAAAGCCTGAGATGAGGCTATGATTAAACATGACACTTAGGTGAGGTACCAGTTCATTTTGTAGTTCATGTAGTACACAGCCTGGGATGTCGTCTGGTCCCATGGATGCTGTATTCTTAACTTTGGAGAGTGCGTTTTTTACCTGTGCGGCCATTATTACTGGAATTTGGCAATCTTTCGGTATTGAGATGGGCTCTTTAGAGGGTGAGAGGGGTTGAAGTTTGGACTGAATCGATCTGCCAGGATATTGGCAATATCCTTGAGATCAGTATATTTAATGCAATTCTGTTATAGCTCAGAGCAGATCTAAGCATTGCCATTTAGATTATTGCCATAGCTATAGAATGCCTTGTGGTTGTCTTTGGAATCTTTGGCAATTTTATTTTCATAACTAGCTTTGGAGGATTTTATGAGGGATCTCAGCTTCTTACTGAGGCTGGTAAGGGAGGTTTTTTGCATCCTGGGATTTTCCTATTTTCTGCAACAGTTTCTTCCTTTTGTTGTAAAGTTTGCTTATGGCAAGGGACCACCAGATTGGCTTCCTTTTTTTGGAGGAGAGCATCTTGGTTCTTTTGGGGTGGACGATTCATGCACAAGTAGATGTGCTCATGCAGTGCTTTAGTGTAGGATTCAGCAGTTGAACTTTCAGCTCCGATCTGCGTGGGTGTCATGAAGTTTGTCACTTCTGACTTAAGTAGCATGAAGTTGGCTTTGGAGAAATTTTTTACAGAGGCTTCCTTACTGGGGGGTGGGGGTGGGATGAGGATGTCAACGGTGATTAGCTTATGGTCAGACCTGACTAACGAGGGGGTGGCCATAGGTGTGGAGCATCGATTTCCCATGTTGATAATGACCAGGTCTAGGATATTGGAGCCCCTGGTAGGACTAAGGATTAGTTGATCCAGGGTGTTGTAATTTATGAATTCCAAGAACTGTTGGACAAAGGTATTGGTACATGAGTAGTTTTCCCAGTTAATGGCAGGGTAGTTGAAATCACCCAGTATTAGGGTGTTTGGTTGTAGCTTAATATTTTCCAGTATGTTCAGAAAGGATTAGTGAGAATCTTGGGGCATGGTGGGGGATCTGTAGCAAGCTACAATTTGGATTTGCAGTCTTACCTATGTTGGTTGCACCTGGAGAATTTCAGATGCATTGTGTTGGGCAACTAGCCTGGTGATGTGAATATCCTTGGTTCTGAGTTTCCTTAAATGTAGAGGTGTGTGTAATGGGAAAGTATAAAACTTTACATTTTGATATTAATGGAGTTTTATAAATATATTTTAACTGTTTTAAGAAATTATTTTATATATCCAGAGTCTAAAGATTGAAATGAAGTTCCTTCTAAGGTAAATTTTATTAACCAGATGAAAGGATTGTTAAATATTTCTAATTTATCACATTCGATAAACTTATAAAAAATTAGTAAAATCTGTTCCTGGATGGTTTTCCATTGACTAGTGTATGTTGAGTCTATCCAGAGTATAATAGAGTTAAAATTTGCAACAACAGAATAAGATTTTATATCTGGGAAGCTAATATCACCATACTCCCATTATCTTATATGATTCCTATAAGCAATTCTTAGCTTTTTAGTAAACTGGTAGAATTAAGTTAGCATTTTTCCATTTTATATTAAAGTTTTTGTCATGTATTAAAGCTATTGAATGCAATATGTATATAATATCAGGTAATATAATCATTTTATTAAGTACTAACCTATCCTCAAAAGTAAAAAAAAAAAAATCATTCCATTTTTAAAAAAGTATTACTTCTACAACTATTTTTTTTCAAAATTATTATTAATAATCTTATTCACATCTTGAAAGATTTTTATTCCAAAATACTTTACTTCTTTTCTTTCCCAATTATATTTATATTTTACTTACTATCTAGTAATTACTTTAAAGTTTCAGTTTTATTATTATTTAATTTCAAAAGCTATACTTCTTGACACTTTTAAATTTCCTCCTGTATTTTTCCAATTGAATAATTTAAATCTTCTATAGTTAGTAAAATATCATCTACAAAAAGCTGTATTTTAGATTGACAATCCTTATTAATTGAGAATTAATTCATTTTTCACTGCTTCTTATACTATTAGCTAAGTATTCGATAATCAAAGCAAATAGTAGCAAGGGCAGGGAAACCTTCTCTTTATGCCTTGTTTAAAGTGAATCCTTGAGAAATGTTAAGATCCAGTTTTAACATATGCTTTGGAGTCTTTATTCAGGTTTTTTAATATTCAAAAAATGTTCTGGAAATGCAAATGCTTCTAAAGTTTAAACAAGTAGTTCCAATCTACAGAATCAAAAGCTATAGTGATATCAAAGCTAATTAGGCCAATTTCTTCTTCATTCCTTTTGATAAATCCAAGATAATTCCACTGTTTTTATACTATCATATGTTAATATATTGAATAAAAACCTTGTTTGATGTTTATTAATTAATCTACTGTATCACTTAATCTTGTAATGAAGATGGAAGTAAATATTTTATAGTCTGCATTTAATAATGAAATTGGTCTATCTCAGGAATCTACCTTATTACCCTTTCCTTGTTTACATACTGGTGTGGTTACAGAAAATTTCCATTAGAGAGGAAATATGTTGTCATTCTGAATTATCCTGAAAATGTCACTCAGTAATGGAAGCAGACTATATAATTCCATTCTTAAAGCATCTAACCCTGAATCTTTACCATTTTCCCCATTTTGTAAAACTTCTTTAACATCTATTAGGATAATATGCTTATTCAACAGAAATATTTGTTGGTCATTAAGTTTATTAGTAACTTTTTTTTAAATACTTCTCAATTTTGTAATAATTAGGATTATTAGGTTTCTCTTTCTTGAGATCCTTGTGTAATTTTTTTAAAAAATAGTAAGCATTTCCTCTATGTCTGAATTAAGCGTATTAGTGTGAAGATTTTGTATATTATTGAGTTGTGCCTTTTGGTTAACATCTTACTCCTATTAGCTAATCTATGTAGATTTTTTGAAGTTATTCCATAACTGTGCAATTTTATTTTTCTAAAGCTATCTACACTTTATGTGTTAAAACTGTTTGATATTTTGTCATTAATCTTTTAATGACTTCAGTATTTTCTAATTCCTTTGTTTTTCAAACATCACTTTGTGTATTTCATCTTGTCTTTGTAACAGCTGTTTATCTCACGCTTTTATTTTATTACTAACCGATTTTCCCATTTTATCTTTAATACACATTTTTAAGGAGTCCCAAAGAATGACTTTATTAACCTGACCATTATCATTCAAAGATAAAACAAATCTTGGTTTGCTCCTTAAGATAACTCTTAAATTATTTTAATTTCATCATATATACTGGGATTCTATAAATAATCTGAAATTTACTTATATCTATTAATATATTAACACTTAGCACACTATGATCAGATAAAGGACAAGGAGTAGTTTTAAAATAATTTATTTTATTAAGTAAATCTGTAGAGGCATCAGTCCTATCAGTTGTAGTTTGCATCCCAAGTGCATAAGAATAATGACTGAAGAGCAATTACTTATCTTCTGCTTTTACTATTAAATCAACTAAATTATTATTACTAATCCTACTGTTTAGTATATTAGCTGATGCCAGAATTTTAGATTTCTTCTTTTCACTTGTATCTTCTATACTAGATATGTAGTTAAAATCCCCTGTTAAAATTAAATTACCCTTCCAATGACTTTATAGTAAGTCTAAATGATCTTTAGCCACTCTTGCAACTATTCCAGTGATCCTTTAAAAATTAGCTAGTGTATAGAGCTTGCTGTTATACTTAATTATTAGAAATACATGCATTCCTATGGTGTCATTAATAGATTCCATGACTTTATGCATTACAGTAGATTTTCTCCAAAGTATAGCAGTTCCTCTGCTCTTTTTGTTTAAAGAAGCACATGATAACATTTCCTTACCTAAGTTGTTTAAATAGTGCATATCTTTATCTATAAAGTGAGTCTCCTGCAAGAATATAATGTATCCTATATTTAATTTTAGATATCTCATTAATGATTTCCTTATGTTGCCATTATTTAATCTATTTACATTAATGGATAATAGATTAAAAGTATCCATACTGTATATTTAAAAAAACAGATTTCTTTCAAAAGATAATATGACACATTTATCATTCATATTAATTTAATTGCATAGAAGACTGTAATACATTCCTCCAACACAGTCTTAACTTTCCACATTTTTTAATTCTTCATTTCTACAAACTAAACTCTAAACTTTGCACATAACAAAAACAAGTCTACAACTGTGACTAAAGATCATATATTACTAATAAAACACAACCTACCATAGATAACAAAGTTCCTAATTTGCCTATCAAATAGACAAACTACTACACTATCTCTGTACCTATCAGTATCTAAACGTTCACCAAGAAACTATCCAAAAGCATCTGTGACTTACAAATAATTAATATAATATTATATATAAGTTAAAATAATAAGATACTATTAATTTACTTACATATTTTTGACATTTAAAACTATCCCCCCATTACTACATAAAAGTTTAATAATCCTCTTCTATTAATCACAAATATTAAATAATCCAACAAATTGTGTACTATATACCTATTTATGTAATAGTAGCATAAAATATCCATTCAACATTCCTAAATTATTTCCTCAATCAACATTATTATAACTACATCTCTAAATAAATAAGTAGAACAAAGTGGAGCATCAAGAAATACAGATATCTGTAAACTTACAGGTGATAGATAATCTTATCATACTAAATGATTATACAAAAGGAAAATCAATACACATGTATATTCAGCATGGTAAAAGATATACACATATTTTATAGATCTAACAAAACATGTGAATTAATTTTAAAAGTATAAGTGTCTATATCTCAAAACTGTATAGCATTCTTAATATGATAAATATCAAAATATTTAAAAATCCCTTAACGTATTAAACTAGTTCATAAAATATGTACATTACTGAGGTCAAAGAGAATGTCTTATGATTTCTATGAAGTCATAAAACATTGCCGTCCATATTATATTCAAAAGTTGAAATATGCATAACTCAAATCCCATTCTCCCTTCCTGAGTCCAAACACATTTATTTATTTATTTTATTTTATTTTACATTTGTTAACTGGGAAATATCGACTGGACCAGATCCATTTTCAGTGGAGGCCTGGGGAGAAGAGCTCCTGTATTTAGTTATACAAAAACAATGCAGCAAATATAATACGCAAATAAGATGTAGTAAACAGATTACAACATATATGATGAACATAATAATACAAAAATAAATTACTAAAACACTCCAAATATACAAAGATGTGAAAAATGAGTAGAATGACAATATCAGTTATACATTGGTAAGAGAAGAAATACATCAAGTAAAAGTTTAACTTTTCAAATGCACAAAGCATGCAGGTGATCAGAGAGCAATTTGGGGAGTTAATAGCAGTATGGTTATGCTTATGTGATACAAGGGCATAACCAGGTACTAAGGAGATGTGATATGAGGGAGTTTTAAAAATCTTCTTTACTTTCTATCCAAATGGATGTACTGATTCAGAAATATAACACTCAAATTTCAGCTCTGACTTATGAAATGAGTTATTTCAGGTAATATCAGTGAATATAATAAAGTACAATATGCAAAATTCTTCAAAGTTCATATGACCAAGCTTCAAATTTCAGCTTTCAGAATATTTTCAAATATTTTATATGATTTTCTATGTAAATTATTTGAGATCTTATACATTCACATCTCTGCCCTATGAAGGTATATGTACTATATATCCTTCTTTTAAGCAGTTTGATATTTAAATATATTGTTTTCTGTCTCATTTGCCAACTAATATTCTACCTTATTCTACATAACTTGCATTTCTAAAATTTCACATCAATGAGCTATTTAATCTTCAGCACTCTATTAGAGATTACAGTATCTATATATATTTCTTAACTTACTGATACTGTTGTTTTATTAATCTTACATAAGTCGATATTTTCCTCTAATCCACTCCCCCCTTTCATCCTTCCTAAATCTTGCCCTGCTAGTAAATCTGCTTCCTTGCTTTCTAATTATTCTCTTGACTACTAAAGCTCTATCTTCTGATACTCCTATTGCTGTACATAAAAAGCATTAATAATACCACTTTGATTAAATGCTATCACTATACTCCTCCTCTACCTGTATAAATTAATTCACCTAACTATATTTTTTGGTTGTATATAATGAAACTATCCTGGAAATGAACTGCTTTTAATTGTCTAAATCAAACTTATCTAGTATTATCTTATTCAGTTAAACAACTTGTAACTTAAAATATTATACATTTTGAATGGTAAACTATGAATGTACCAGTCTAATTTTTGTACTGTTTTATATTTTATATTTCATCTTACATCTTAAATTTCTGTGTGTAATTGTGGAGCTTTTCTCCCCAAGCCTCCACTTAAAAGGGGCAAAAGCTCAGTCAGACTAACCCTGTCAACAAATGTCAAATAAATAAATAAAATAATTATCTCCATAAAGGGGCCTATATGAAATGGAATATAGTGAGATGGCTTTAATATATTGGGGCAGATTTTACAGTTAAGTTCAGTAATTTTCTTGGTTGGGATTTGCTGGATGCCTTTCTAGCTAAGAAAAAATGTTTGGAGGGATATAAGCTGAAGGGAAGACTGTATTCAATGATACTGTTTTTAAGGCCTTTTATAGAGAGCAGACTTCCTTCTTCCTAGAGGAAATTACTTTGGAAATTAACTGGATCAAGTAGATTTATTTCCTGGTTATGACGGAAATATGGGTCACAGGACATTTTGTTGTTAATGAAGGTAGTCAGATTTATGATGACTGTGCTAGCTATAAGTGATGTCTGTAATATAGTAGAAATTAGGCAAATATCATTTCCCCAAAAATACACTACTTTTTTTGGAACTAAGCTTGAGCCCATGGTCAGTACACCAGGCATTAGCATTGTCAAGCCTTTGCTAGAATGCCTGAGTATTTTCATTGGTGTGTAGAATAGCACGCAGTTTGCAGTCATGAGCAAACTTAGTCATCCATAGCCCTCTGACTTCTGCATTAATATCACAAAATATAGCTGTTGATGAGGAGGGTCCCAGGACAAAGCCCTGAGAGACATCACTTGTAAAGTCCTTTTTTTGTGGGAGTGGTACCTCCAGCCCTTACTCTGTGAGTCCTATCACTGAGCCAACTTTCTATCTGTCAGATGATGTAGAAGTTAATGCTGAATTAGATGAGCTTGTCAACAATACTTGGATAGAGAATTGCATCAAAGCCCCCTCTTTCACATAAGCAGTGTTGACATTCATTATCTACTTTGAATAGTTTATTACAAGTTATTAGACAGAGTAGACATGATTTCCCCTTTAACAAAACAGCTTGATTTGGATCAAGGGAAAGAAGTTTCCCTAAATCATTGTTAATAAGTTCAACTATAATATGTGTCAGGATTTTACAGGTAATACTAATGAGACATATGTAAATGTCTCCACAGTTCACAGTAGGCCTCAATGAATAGTAAGCATTGATCCTAGGTACACAAGGAAGTCTATAAATATACTGTAATTATGGTTTGTTACTGTGTGGATATGGATGTATTCAAGGGTCAGGAAATTCTCAAACACTTGGAATTTTATTTAAACTCCTAAAATTAAGCAATGCCATCTTGGTGTAAGCCAAACTAGCATTTGTTATGCTGATATATTTAGAAGACAGACTTTAACTAAAAAGGCACTATGGGAAATACAAAAGTCTTAACCATTATATGAAAGACAAGAAGGGAAAGGTGCAGACCACTCCTGTCAAAACAGATGTCAGCCACCTGCTAGCCTGGCACACTGGATTTCCTCTGAATAATACCAGTAAAATAGTTAATTGTTAATACCAATTATGTTGTCCTTGTACTGTGCCATCACTCTTGATGATAGCAGAATAATGTTTATGACTAATATTTCCCATCAGACACATGCATGTAGAGATCCATTGTGCCTCTTTGCACCCTGCCAATCTCCAGGTGGAACAACTAAGATTATTCACCCCCTCACCAGGATACCACAAGGGAATAATCATATTTAGCTTTAGAGATTTAAGAGCCCCATCATATCATAAATTATGACACCATAAAGCTTCAGGTTGGGTCTTTTGGGGCACAGATTTGAAACACGGTGGTTGAGAAGAGAAGATGGGGCTATACGTGTAGTTGTGTGTTTAGGTGTTTGAGGCTTTTTTGTGAGATTTAGGAAACCTAAGTAATGACTTAATTTCAACTTTAGCTCTCTCACCTCCCGTCCTTTCTGCCTTGAGTACTGTAACATCTTGTACCTAGGACATCTAACACTGAACTTGAATGACTGCAGAACGTGCAGAAGTCCACACCCTTTTTAGTGGTAGGTACTTCTAGTTAGTTTCATATAACTCTGATTATGCTCATTGTGCACTTGCTGCCACTTGAGTCTGTTATTATCTTTAGTATAATTAGCCCTAAATCAGCTGGCTCTTCCTTACATAAAGGAACTTTTTGTCCTGTATACTCCTATTATATCTATGGATTCCTCATTCTTTGGAGGTTCCTGGAGTATGTTTGGATAACTCTGATAGTTGCTCTTTTTGACATCAGGCACCTTACCTATGGAACCTTCTCCCCATTTGGTGAGTAAGTCCTTCCGGAAATGACATGTTTTAAAATGTCCCTGAAAGACCATCTTTTTCACATTAGCTTATGACTTTTCTCTGATATATTTTGACATTATTTAATTGCACTTCATGCAACACTACTGGCAAAGGTATATATGTTACCTTGCTGATATTATTTTAATGGTGCTTAAGCTCAAATACCATGGGTGTGAATCAGATCTACTGAATTTTTCCCAGAATTCCATTACAAATCTTATTCCTGTCAACAGTTCCTTGTCAGTTGGAGTCATTCTTGGTATCATTTCAGCTGAGTTTTGAGTTTCTTTGAAATGATCTTTTAGTGCATTCATACATTCCATCACTCTTGTTACAATTTCAATGGTTTCTAGTACTGGATTCTTGACATACTATCTGCATTACCATTTGCTAGCAATATACTGATAAGGTTATAGCCATTCTCTAGATATGAGCTGCTCCCATGGTAGGCAGGTTCTTATGCTCAATAAATAGGGTCAACAATGATTTAAGGTCCACATAAATGGATAAATATAACTGTTAAGTCTTCCACCAAAAATGCACTGGTGGAATTTCTTAACTCAAGAAAGTCAAAGTAAGATCTTCCTTCTCACTTGGTGAACATTTTATCTCTACAGAGGAAGAGTTCTAGATGCATACACAATTGTTCATTCGTTCATTAATTCATTCATTCATCACCTTATGCTGTAACATGCTGAATTATTTTCCCATCACCAGATGCAGGAGTATGGTGAGCTACTGTAAAGTTGCAGGCTTTGGTTGCAATGCACCATCAATACTTTATTATTTATTAGTAATGCTTAATATTTCCTAAGTAGATTGCATTCTAGACATTATAAGATAACATGGAATCCATTCCTTTAGTAAGTGTATGCCTGTCATCCTAGTAAGTTACTAAACCAAGGAATGCATGCAGCTGTTTTGTACTGGTACGGGATCATATCATGAAATGCTATTACCTTCCAAGCTGATGGATACATAACCCTTTCTATGTAGTGTATGCCCCACACACCTAGTCTGTGACTTGCTAAATATGTATTTTTATTTTAAACTACATTACTTTCTGTAAGTCACAGATGTGCTCAATGTCTGTCTTTTCAGTAATCACAAATAATCTAGGTATATTACTGCATTACAGTCTTTCAGCAAATTATCCTTAAGTCTTTGGAAAATGGAAGAAGCAGAACTCAATAAAAAAGTAATCTGCAAGGTGCCCAGAGAAAAAATGTGAGTAACCATTTGAATTGTCAGGAGCAGGTAGAGCCAGTTGAAAAATATAGAGGCCGAATGGCTTATTGAACATACTTTCATATACTAAGTCCAAGATGCCATTTCTCAGAAAATTCCCTTTTCTATGAAGTATGGCGATCTCTGATGGTATACATATATATGTTCAGGAATGAGGGAGGCTCACCCCCCCCCCACCCTTGCAAAAAGATGTTTAAATGAGAAGAGCAATTTCTGAGATTTGCTCAATTCCTGTGTTTTCTTTTTTTTTTTTCCGGCTCGTTGGCACTTGGCATTTCAAGTGCTGACATTTCAACAGGGAGCCAAAATGTGCATCTGTATTTATGTTTACATATTTCTCATTATCTTCATTAAGCAATGCTTGCTGTTAAATAGATGCATAAATTTTATAACAACACAGTTCCTCCTCTGAGCAAGGCTGTTTGATCTTCCACTCTTGATAACAGATATATATATATATATATATATATATATATATATATATACATATATATATATATATATATATATATATATACATATATATATATATATATATATATATATTGTTAGCATGTCAGGCTGAAGTTTTTGTACATAATTTCAGATTAAACTGTGTATTATATGCCAGCATGATGAGCTATGATATTGTAAATAAGTTCTTACAAGTTGATTTATAATCTGTTTGCAAACTTTGTACGGAATGTTTTAAAGACTTGAACAGTGTTCCTTTACATTTTTAACTGTTAATATTTGTGAAGAAGATTTTTAATGCAGACTGTCTCAGAATCAGCTGGTCTGCAGATGATGTCATGGGAATGTTGACAATTGCTATGTGTTACTGTCAGATGCTGAAAGACAAGAAGGAACTTTAGTAAACAGCTGTTGGTTGACTTTCAAACTATGAAATGAAAATTAGAACTGGAACAATTGTGACAGTTTATGTGGTCTATAAAAGAGCCTGCTGAAGACAGTTGAAGTCAGTTATAGTTATTGTCAGTTAGCCAGTTACAGCTGCTAGTTGCAGTTGTCAGTTGTTCACAGGTGTACTGTGCAGTGCATACCCAAAAGGACTCATCAAGAACTGTAAACCTGCCTTTGCTCTGTTGTAATAATTTAGTTTAGATCAGGGACAGTGTTCTTCAGCCAGATAGGAAAATTATAATTAATCAGTTAGAGTTTTTCTAAATGTTGGATTTCTATCCTACAGTATTGGTTTCATTTTTCTGGTGATTGAGTTTGGTTTATTTATTGGAAGTAACTGTTTTATATGTTTAATCGTTTTCCTCATTATTAAATATTTTTTATTAACTTAGATTGTGGCTAGTCAGTCAATGTTTTCTTTAGTGATTTGACAGTGCTTATACCTGCTTTGATAATTTCCCAGGCCATTCCAAAAGTCTGGCTGTTTTAGGCAATTTGCCATCATTTGTTTTAAATGAGGTTTGGCAACAAACCAATTTGTCCAGGGACATCTTCAGAAGGGCTTAGATTAATATGTTAGTGGGAGTTAAGTGGGTTGGGGAGATGAAAGGTTTAAATGGAAGGAGGTATGATTAAGAGGAAATGAGGTAAGGGTGGGGAGGGGCTTAAAGGGTTTAGACAAGTATAGTTGGGTAAGTAACCACATTTTGGCATGAACTTGCTACAGCAAGTACTACGTCTGCGATGACCAGAGTACAGGTAGGCCTTGGGTGAATAGGGGTAGGTATGGTGAAGTTACATTATAAGTTTTTTTTTCCTCTACATGTGGTACTCTTGGGTTGTTAGCACAGCCTTAGCATTTCCCAGTACAACCTTAGCATTTCCCAGTATTTCCATTTAATTGGGGAGGGCTCGTTGCAGTAATATTGTGCTAGGGCTGGGTTGTTTTTTCTGGCAATTGAAGAGGGCTGAAGTCACAGGATAATGGCAATCAATTGAGTTTCGGACATCCTATCTTTCATAAACTTGAAATTTATGGGAAGCATTTATTCTAGCATCTAGTTAAGTTTATACAGGCAATCTTTTCATTCTGCGTTCAGAGGTAGGATTTGGAGTGCTGCCTGTTGGTTATGGTCAGTAGTTGGTGGGGGCTTGTAAACGGAGGCATGTGGTGAACATGGTCTGCAGGTTGCAAGGCCAGAGTGCAGAGTTCAGTCGTGAAGATAGGGAAGGTAATAAGTTCATTGGTGGAGGTGGTATATTTTTATTACAGGTCGGTTATCTCAGCGTTGCTTCAGTTGTGTTGCAGATCTATGCCTTCCTATTAAGGAAAGCATTTCAGTTCTGTGTTTGAGGCACTTGAGTGTAATGGCTGCTTCATGCATGCATGGTTGCCATTGAAGTGAGGGTCGTATGTTTTCTAGTGCTCTGGAGAAGATATTGTTTTATAATCTTGTTCATTCTCCATAAATTTGTAGCTGTTCCTCATGAAAGGTACAATTTTCCAGCAGATCACTGGGTTAATCTGGGGGTTGGGGTTGCTGACTGATGATATACTGGTGCTTCACACCTCATATCCTTCAGGAAAGTGCATGCTGGGAGAAGACCTGTTGGTTTTAGCAGCTTTCTAAGTTTATATCAGCATGGGATTTTCTTTGAGGTAGACAGTGGGGGTCATTTCAGCCATGAGGGGCTATTTGCTGGCTGTAAAACTTTTTCTGTTAATGTGACCCTGCACATGCGTGCTGTACCAGCAGCCACTTCGCAAGGCTTAGTATACCTTTTACCCATTATACAATGTCCGGTTTTAGGAAGTTGGGTCTGTTTGCATAAACTGTAGTTTTGGCTAGATTGCTGGGGAGGTCTGTAGTTGGTGCAAGGGTATTCAGGAATTTCATGTTAATGCAAGCTATTGTCAAGCTTTAAGTTGTAAGAGCACTATTTAAAGGGCTTGTGGTCCAAATGCCTGGAGCTTTGGCTTGTATTTTGGAAAGGCTGGTTGTGTTTTGTTCTGCTCATTGTGGAGGTTGTGGTTTACTGGCAAGTTGCTGCAGTGATCAGAGTATGGGAGTCACTAGGGGAAAATATATCAAGTCCTCCTGGACTTCAGATCCTTCAACAAATGCATGACGGAGCAAATTCTGTCACGCCTGCCTCTTTTCAAGTGTGTAGAAGTAACGTGTGTTTTACTGAACTGTTTTATTAGAGAACAAGATGTCATTCATGGTTTATATCTGTGACAATGGTGATGGGGCAGGGTGAAGAAATGCTGTAGCTTTCCTTTCATGGGCTTTAAGGTGTCAGAGCAATGTGCCCAGTGCATGTGCAATAGGCTCCCTGCAATTCTGCTCACCGCATTCTACACCATATTTTATGAAACATAATTTAACTGTCAGTTTTGAAAGGGTTAAAGCCATGCACAGGGGTTCAGTAGTAAGTTTTCTTCATCACAGCTCACAGCTGTATGGATTCCACAGAATTCCCAGTCTTCACCTCATGTTTTATGCACAGTTCCGATTCGAGCTGTTAAAGGTCAAACTGTGTAACGGTCGGGGTCATGTGTGTACTACCTAACCATGCCGATTTTCTCAATGTCCAGATTTTGCCTCAATCTAAATCTTAAATAGTTTGGGAGACTTGAATAATCTGTATAATAAAACATTGCACAAGCACTACATCACAGAGATTAGTTACAGTGTGTGTGGCGGGAGGGAAGGGGGGAGTTGGATGCAGTTTCTTTTATAAAGGCCAAACAGACAAGACTGCTTTTATGAAGTTGTACATAATGTAAAAGAAACCTCTTTATAACTTTAATAGGCCAAGCAATAAGTTTGAAGTGGGCTTGTTAAAGGTTTACAGGGCAAATATCATGTTAATTGCTATATTTATTGTATATTTCACTTCTAGATGCGTCTTAGTGCATATCCTCAGGTAATGAAAGCCACAGAAGGAGCTCCCAGCTATTTGATCTGTCATAAGTGTGTTTAATAAGATTAACAGATTAGAAGGTTGCAGAGAAGTGTCAATGAAGATATACTTTCTCAATTTAAAATGTTTCCTATAAGCAGGATTCTTTCCATTAGCATCGTTCGTTCTATAGTATAGTTTTATAGATGGCATATAAAAAAAAGGGGGTGAAGTAACAATGCAAATGAGTTTTGCCCTCATGAAACCTTGGTGATTATGGAGGATTGGGTTCAGAAAATGAGGACAGGCATTTCAGTTTTACACTTCATACCCTTCACAAAAAAAAAAAAAAAATGGGCGGTTAGCATATTTATCTCAGCTCTCCCAGTGTGAAAATGGAAACAGTTTCATTGACATTAGAGGGGGTAGGCTGGGATGAATCCGGTCAATTTGCTGATGCTGCAGGGCATGTCATGGCTTTCACTGGTCCAGATGTTGCAGTGGGTCCAGTCTTTGCCATGGGTTTCATCTGTTCTTCATGGGGCTGCTGTGATGTGAACAAAATATGGGGTCATAGCGTGCTTCTCATCTGTACACAATTTCACAAAATGGCCATATTTTGTCTCACATTTTGTCCAGTGTGAGTGTCTTTACTTCATACCATTCAGAAAATGCATGCTAGTGAGCAACCTGTTAGACGTTCAGCTTGCTACTTTGTGGGAACAGTACTTGAAAAGGGTCTTTTATACCTTTCAGGGGATGGGTAGTACTGGTGGGAAGCTGTTAGCCACATTGCACTGCAATTTCTTCCATGAGCTGAACACAAAGAGTAGTTAGTGCCATCTAGTCATTTCCCTAAGTTGGGTTTATTTCAGGTAGCCGTACTCTACTGGTAACCAGTTTCATGGAACCGATACTAATTTTAGCACCATAGGTTTGCATTGTATTACTGCAGTACTTCAGTTTTGGGGGTGTAGCCATTACTATGTGCACATTTCTTAGCAAAAATCTCTTGTAGATATAGTAATGGTTTGGGGGGTTGTGGGAAGTAAGCTCCTCTCTGGCACAGATGCCATGGCATGCACTATAATCTCCTGTACTGGCAGATGCATGGAAAGGTTTCAGCTTTACCCTGGCTGTTTTTCTTCTCATCTTCAAAAGGCAGGAATTCTGCTGTTTATAATGTGGAACAAGGGGTAAAAGGTAGAACACCTGGTAATGACACACTAGCAACTGGAAGTTGATAGGATGGTTAAAATGTGATGTAGGTATTTGTAGAATAGGCCTGTTAAGGAAATAATGATTCAGCTCTTTGTCGGTGTAACGTGTCACTAAATTTTCAAGCTGGACTTTAAGGAACATGACCCCAAGTGAGGAATGTTCTTTGAAAGGAAGTACACTAGTGAGGTATGGTTATTTTTTGATGGGATTCTACTTTTGATGGGCATCTTAATTTGGTTGCTGGGTCATGTTGTTGGAGAGGCTTGTGAAACAAAGCAGCACATGGGAGGGCTGGCCAAGGTCCTCCCCTAGAAAATGATGTCAGTCGTGAGTAAAAGTGATTGCCGGTGGATATTCTTGTAGTGTTTTTTTTACTGAAATGGTGTCAGGGTGGTTTATGAAATTAACTTGGCTGTATCTGACTTTCATTGATTTTCAAAGTAATTGATTTCGGCTACTAAGGTTTGGGCACGTTTCCAGGTATATTAGAAACAGGTAATGCTTGTGTGGAGGATGTTTAGCATATTTTTCTTTGTATACAGTTTTCACAGGCTGTCATGATCTTTGCCAATGAACCTATGAACCTATGAATCATATGTTTCTTTCTTGAAGAGTGACCCACCTCTGTGAAAGTACTTTAAGCCTCTAAATGCTTATTTTAACACTGTAATCAGCTCGGCAGGACTAGTGAAGGGTGCAGGAATGGGTGTGTGAATTAAGTAGGATGCAAACGAGGATTTCATCAGCATGACATGTTAAGTTGTGGGAAGGGTGTGGGGTGGTCATAGCTCTCAACTGTCCAGTTTTCCGTCATATTGATAAAAGGAATAAATTTGTTAATAATGGGGAGCAGCGTAATGATTAAGATGTTTGATTCATAGACACAAGGTACATTATTTTATTTGGGAGGGAAACCAACTAAGGCCACAATGGTCTATTAAGGCAGCTAGACTAGTTATTAGATAGGAATTTATAAATTCTCAATATAAGGAAGGGAAATTGGAAATGTTACAGTGCATTCAATAATGCAAATAGTATTAAGAATGTAGTAAAAGGAATAGGGATTTTGTGCAGGTGTAATAAATGTGATGTGCAGGTAATTATATTAAAGGTAGAATTTTAACAAATTAAGGATTACAAATTTAGAAACTATGAGGAAGAAAGTTAACTTTATTTGTAAAGAAAGGGATAGCTTATTCATCAGCTTTTCGATGATGTAGTGATAAACGTGCATTTGGAGTCCTGGTGAGATTGGGAGGTTGGTGTTTTTTACATGGCTGGGAGTGCTGCTGTCATTTGCACATTTCATGTCATTCAGTTTAGTCAGGTGAACTGGGGAACATTACACTTTAAATAAATTGCTGCGGTACATACTGCTTTGTTTAGCTTGGGATGTCAAGACAGGTCATTAATGTGGGTTTCTTTTAATGTACACAGCATATGGGATTTAACAGCCTCTGTTACCAGTTGATTCAAGGATTGTGTGGGCTAATTTTGTAGGTTGATTAAGGGAATGACGTAGAGACTATTTGGAGACAAGTTTTCTGGGCATATGCGGTTGGAGATTTTATATAGGAATCGAGAGGAGACACAGGTAAGGTATACTGATATTTAAGTTATGCTTTTACAGGATTAGTTGTCATCCCCTGTTAGTTCCAAGAACTGGAGCACTCTCATATACACCACGGTGCTCAGTACATGTGCTACAGTAGCACTCTCACCATGACATTGGCAGAACAAATGTCTGCTGCAATGAAATTGAAGCTATGTTCGCATATCAAGGGATAAAACTGATGTGATGTAATGCTTGTTGTGTGATGTCAGTACATTCACAAAAAAGGAATTCCTGTGCTAGAACTGAACATCAAGCTGTACAAGTCCTTCAACTAGCAATATGGGTATTAATCACATGCACCACAGCAGAACTATTATCGCAGTTGTTGACAAGGAAGGTGATGGATGCAAATGGTTGGGGGCCACAATGACTGGGGATACATAGGGGACATCAGAGGTTCACTCACATCAAGCCATGAGAATCTAGTTCTCACCCTTAGAATCATCATCATTGCCTCCAGTCTCAGTTTCCTGTGTCAGTGCTTGACACAGCATCATATTGGCAATATGATGAAGCAGCTTTTCTACATAGACAATTCGGGCACTGAGGCCCCTTTCCATGAGTCCTGTCAGCTCTTGGAGGGTGACAAAAATCACCACCTCCACCATCACCACTCCAGAAGGGTACCAGCGCATCTTCTGCCAGGGCACAGCTACCTGATGCAGATGGAGCAGGCAGGGCAGGAGTTGTGGAGGCAACTGACAGCTTGGGATGCTGAAGTGCTGGGTGTTGGTGCTGCAACCTGTGGAGGGATGGCGGGTCGAGCAGCAGTGGTCGGGCTACCTGTTTGTGCTGCACATCTGTTTTGTTAATCAGAAATGTATGACAACAGAATTTTTTTAAGCCATATAAAATATCCCCCCACCAAAAAAAAAAAAGAGAGACAAGGAGTAGGGTGAAAAAAAAGAGAGATAATTAGATCCATGGCATGTGACAAGAAAATACAAATTTATGATTATCCAGTTTATACACCTTTGCCACATCCAGATATGAGGGGAAAGTCTTAGTATGTTGTACCATTAATCAACTGTACTGCTCTGATATCATAGATCCAACAATTTATTTAAGTATTGCTGTATTGCATATAATTACAATAGTGATTAGGCTTACAGGAAGCCATGATGCATATGTACCCCATGCCTCCCTGACAGACCTCTCAACCATACCGACTTACTCATTTTTTACTGAGTTTTGGGGCCAAATGAAGGGCTGCCATGATTCCTGAGTGGCACCCCTTTATTTCCAATTTTTTTCTTTTAGTTTTATTAATTTTTTCAAAGTTCGCGCTGTCAGAGCTGACATCATCACGTGTGTGATGACGTCAGCTCCATCAGGGCTATCAGCTAGTCGGAACTGAGCTCCTTGAGCTCACATCATCATTTCCGGCAAGCGGGAAACATTTGGATCACATTTGGATCATATTAGCAGCAAGAGCAGGAACATGTATTACGCATTCATCGGACAGTTTTGGAGTTGAATTTGGATTTGTATATAGCAGCCGCAAGAGCGAGCAACAAGCAGGAGTGGATTTATTTCAACGAGCAGCTGCAGGACTGTTTTATAGCAGCCGTGGATTTATTTCAGTGAGCAGGACCATTTTGGAGTTGGATATAGCAGCTGCAGGAGCGAGCAACAAACAGGAGTGGATTTATTTCAGCGAGCAGGACTGTTTTATAGCAGCCGCATCTCACATTTTGGGGCAAGCAGGTTTAGTGTGTGTGTGTGTGTGTGTGTGTGTGTGTGTGTGTGTGTGTGTGTGTGTGTGTGTGTGTGTGTGTGTGTGCTGGGGGGTGACTGGTGGTGTTTGTGTGCTTGTTGTTTGCGTTGGTGGTAATGTTTGTAGCTCTGTAGAAGGAGGTATATGTTTGGTTAAGGCACAGGGGGCAGTGCTCAAGGCCCCACCTTGAGCTTAGCAGATAGCCACATATATGCCCTTACACTGAATTCATGTTGGACTATTTTGTGGGACTAGAAGGTCAGTAAACACCAAGTAAAAAATATTAAAAGTTGTAGAATTAAATTTTAAATATAAAATGGATTATATAAATAGCCCAAGTAAATATACTTCTCATTGCTAGGACCAACTAGTGTCCTGAATAATAAATATCAAGAATATTTAAGAAAGAGTAAATGAAGAGGTTTTACTATTTAGGAAGCTTGTAACCAAAGCTCATGTAAGCACCCCAACTAGAGGTCAATATGAATACAGACAAGAAAAACAGCTTAATTATATAGAAATGTCAATACAAGTAGTAGACGGCTTGCAGGGCAGAAATATGTCATACATTTCCAGAGAGCTGAAGACTGCCTGTATTGTATATTTTTGATGCTGAGTGAGATCCTCCAATTATAAGTCCTCAAGGTAATAAACAAGTACTATGGAGCAAGGGCTCACCAGACCATAATACAACAGGAAAGGCTTCAAAATATAACAGGAAAAAAATGTGTGTGTGTGTGTGTGTGTGTGTGTGTGTGTGTGTGTGTGTGTGTGTGTGTGTGTGTTTGTGTGTGTGTGTGTGGTACAGGAAGGTCGCAGAGGTTAGCAGCTTTGAATAAACAGTATTCTAATCATTTAATTTACATAAGTTTGCCATGCAGTACAAAAATAACAGCTGTAAAATGCAAGAACTAAGTAATCCAGAAATGTTATCATATATTATAAATGTACTGCAGACGGATGCTGAGAGCTATAAACAATTAGTGCATTTCAAAAATGGCAACTCCACCATCCAGATATGTCTGTGGTTGGCATATGATGTCATAATCACTGTCTGTGAATGCAGAAAGATATGGGATGTGAAACAGGAAGTCCCAACAAATTAAAAAATGCACACAACTCACTTCATGATAAGCACACGCAAAGTGGTTTGCAGAGCTAAGGTAGCTCGCTGCAATGAATGTTTCTCATGAAAAATGGCAGAATAGACCACAGACTTGTTTTAAATCTGTTTGTTGAACAAATACTAGATTCATGATACTTCCTTTCTGTATGAGTTTTAGAATGAGATTTTGAAGAGACAGTTAACAAATGGTAAGATAGGTGGAATGGTCTGAGATAGGTAGACAGCCAATGCCTGTGCAGTGAGTTGCTGAGCATTAGGGAAGGACTGAAGTGCCTATGTGAGTGAAAAGCTGTGTGAATTTTTCTTTGTTGAAAATCAAGTCATAAAGTAATTTAAAGCTTATTTTTGTGTAGGGCCAGCTGTATTTAGGGTTGCCAGCTTTCTTTGTGGCTAAAACTGGACTAAGGTCACGCCCCTTGCATCACCCATAACTCCACCCATTCCCACCCCCTCTCCCATCATTGCCCCACCCATTTTGTGACATCATTGTGACATCAGCTGACGGGAACACCCTCTTTCTGTTCCCAGATGCCTGCTTTCAGCTGATTTCTCCCCAGTTGCCATAAACACTGTTTAAAACTCTCACTGTGCATACTGTCTTCTGCTTTACTTCTACAGTGATTACAGATATTTGGCTTTAATTTAAAACATTTATTTCATATTTTATAGCACAAACCCCACTGATACACATTTGCTAAAGAAAGCAATACGGTCTCACAATGAAAACAGACTTAGCATTAAAACTACTCTACTATGATTATTTGGATTTTATTTTTTACATTTTAAAGCACAACGATGCACAAACACTGACAGACATCTGGTAAACAAAGCAATACTGTCTCACAATGAAAAACTTGGCAATGGCATTAAAACTTCTCTACCCTTGAAACTCACATTCATTGAAACAGCATTGAAACCCACACCACATCCAAAGAAAATGCATGGCCACGGGTGGATAAAGATTACTTTTGGTTTGTTTGCAAATCATAGGCCCCTTGCACACAAAACAAGAAACATACATGTGCTCTTTTCTTTGATACACCTTCCTGAATTTATTGTTTGAACATTTTTCCAGTAGACTGTACTGTAGGCAATGAAACAAAATGCATGAACCAATAATGACAAAACTGCACAATTCAGAACATTTCCATCATAAAAGTCTACTTCCACACCCACTCTACAAATAGAAAAAAAATAACCAGTGTTGCAGGATTTGCTTGTTAGTTTAGGGGAGTATGGATGTATGACAGCCCCCAACACACACACACACACACACACACACACACACACACACACACACACACACACACACCCAAAATGTACTCATGGGCACACACCCATTCACCTAATACACACACACACACCACACACACACACACACACACACACACACACACACACACACACACACACACAAGTGCTAATGTGTGATTTCAGGTTGTCTGAGGATATGTGGAATATCTCAGGAGCTATTGAAAACTGCTAATGCCGAATTATTACCCACATCAGCGGAGTCTGACCAAAGTGCTTGAGGAACTTTATATTAATATGTTCACATTTTAAGGATAATCAGAATGTGAATTTTATAGCAGGAAAAAAATGCATTCAATATGCAGAAAACCACATTATGTAATTTGAGCCCTAAAGTATTTTCAATTAAGAATCTCTGGAAATGCCTTCAGAATGTACATATATTTATCGCACATTGAATGTACCCATTTGCTCTGTGTCTTTAAAGGGTAAAATTTGTTTTGCTGCTCCCTAGCAAATACTTCATCTGTGCTATTATACATAAGTGTATACATAAGTGTAGCAGGACACAGGAAGACATGAATCAGAACAGTCTTCCAGAAACTGTATTTAAGCATAATCACCAAAATGATCACAGTCAAATAAAACATCGAATTTATTTCTAAGTTCCAGCAAAACAGTACAGATTTTCGAGACTCATAATCAATACGACCGAGCACTACACATGCCATTTCAGGTCAATTTTGTTTAGCAGGGCTGAATAAACAAGACCATTAGCTGCATTCCCACCCCAGTGAAGAAATGCTCTAGAAATGGGCTTAATACAGAACAGTATTGTTCTCAGGCATGCATACTTTTCATTACTTTTACTTATTTCAGTAGTATGCAGTTGCAACTGTAAAAGAAAAATAGTGTCCTTAAGTACTACTGAATTATACCAATGAACTATAGCCCATATGCTAAAATACAATAATAATTTCCCCCTCAGACACACACACACCGTATATTCTGAGAAAATGCTGCAACGGTTAAGTGAGATAGCAGAAGAAATAATCCTGCTTGTAAAGTGTGCCATTCACTGACTCTAGTCGAAATGTTATTTTAGTGACAAAACACATCTTCTGCTCTTGTCCTCTCTAACCCTCCACAAGACCACAACAAGAAACACACACATTCACAAGCAACAATTCTGCAGTCACTGGCAGTCATACCATTCAGGACTGAGAAGATGTTAATGCGGTTTCTAATATTATTCCCAATCACACACACCCTACCTTTGTGCTGGCTTCTGAAATTGCTGCCTTCACGTAAGTCAAGCTGATGAATTCCCCAAAGTGAAATAATATCCATAATAATCCAAAGTTGGTTAATGCTGGGCTTCTGCTTAAGTTCCCACTTGCACTACATGCTGGGCTTCTGCTTAGTGAGCTCATTGAGCTCAATTCATGCATGTGATGACATCAAAATTTAAAACCAAAAGTCCGGTTTTGATTGAAATTTCTAACCGGACAATTTGTCAGATAACCGGACAGTCCGGTCAAAAACCGGACACCTGGCAACCCTAGCTGTATTATAGAATGAATATAAATAAAGTCAGGAAGCTGTGTCAAAGAAAAGAAGACATGTATGTTTCTTGTTTTGTGTGCAAGGGGTCAATGATTTGAAAACAGCCCGAAGATAATCTTTATCCACCACTGGCCAAATGCATTTTCTTTGGATGTGGTGTGTGGGTTTCAATACTATTTCAATGAATGTGAGTTTCAAGGGCAGAGAAGCTTTAATGTCAAGTCTATTTTCATTGTGAGACAGCATTGCTTTGTTTAGGAGATGTCTGTTAGTGTTTGTGCATTGTTGTGCTGCAAAATGTAAAAATAAAATCCAAATTATTGAACAAGTAAAGCAGTATGCTATGCACACATTAGTGTTTATGGTAAATGGGGAGAAATTGCCAGGTAATAGGACATTGGAATGGCTGCGGGGGGACTCTGGAGCCATATTTTGGTTGTCTGTTCTTCAGTTTGCGTTTGAAAGTTGGTATCCCACAATTTAATTGGAGTGGGTGTGGTTACACAATTATGTATGCAAATTAGATGTTAATCAGCGAATAGATTTGTACTAATTTTTCATGGGCCTTGTCCAGATTTTTGATGATTCCAGATTGAGAGGTATGCTCTCTGAGGAGATTTAGCCTCTCTTGCTGTACCTCCCTATTCACTGCAATGTCTTCAGCAACTGTACAAGAGAAGAAGAGATGTAGAGACATAAAAGCATAATGAATAATAGTCTTGGCTGTGCTCTGCATTCTATATCATTTAATGCTGATGGGTCAGTATACCTACACATCTGTGGAGTGTTAGTGGTTCTAAACTCATCCTCCCATCAGCTAAGGAGGTCCTTCTTACATTGTTTCAGGTCAATATAATGATGACGGCAATTCTTCCAGTGCATGGGATGCCAGTTGCACTGATGACAGCCTTTGTTAATCAGTTCCAAGTCTCAGTCTTATACAGAGACCCAGTATAGCCCCTCTGCAGCAGCCGGCAGCTGTAGCACTTCACAAGCAGTGCCACAAAAATCCTGGACTCCTCAATGCCCCACTTCTGTGATCTAAATTCAGCACCATCATTTCCTACACCAGCCATACCTGCAGAAGTCAAGCAACAACACTATGCTTGAAATGGCACCAAATTCCAATTAACAGCTAGCATGCAAACATGCACTATAATACCAACAGCATTTGCACAACAGAAAGCAAAGAGGCATTGGCAAACAAAAGGATGTTATTTTATCAAACAGCAATGAAGGTGTGAAACACGGCAGTAAGATTTGCCATGTGTGATGCTCAGCCTCTTCACTCTTTTTCAGATGGTCAACACAGACAGGCTCAATGACTTGGCTTGTTATCCTTGGTGTTTCAGAGGTTAAGTAGGATGACTTGGCACATAACTTTCTGGAATTATACACTGTAAAAATTAGTTGTAGAATATGGGAATCAAACCTAAGGAAGGAATAATGCATACATTTCAAGCAAGGTGATTATTTGTCAGTGCTACAGGTGAACTCCTTTTCCAGCCTTTTGATTACAGATAAACTGCTTTCCGTATGAATGGAGATATACTTCAGATAGCCCTGTGTGTGTATGACTTTAAGACATTCTATGAAATGCATTCTCATGAAAGAGGCAGTATTGCTGTCTGTAAATGTATGTCAGATAGATAGACTTTCATGAGCTGAGTAAAACAGGTTGGGGTATGGTACATTCATACTTCAGAACACATGCTGTTAAAGAGTTGGGCTGTGTATGGAGTGAATATGATTTTAATGTAATTATTCTGCCTATCACTGATATGAAACTGAATTTTAATTCAACTACTTCATCTCTATCAGTTTCACATGCTACACTCTATGCTCTTTAAACCATCCTGGAGCTTTTATCCTAACAAATGTCAATAAATAAATAAATAAATAAATAATTATCATAATTATTCTACTTAAACAATTACACACACATTCAGCTGTGTTTCATATCTAATTCATTAATGAGATATGCTACCTAGAAAAATGTATTTATCAAAGTATTAATGAGACATTTCTTGGGGAAAAAAGTTCATTTTATAGTCATTTGTATGTAGTGTTACCATCCTAATCAAAATGGTGTTAGGAATTGCATTCTGACACCATTTGTAAAAGTAATTGTTATTGGAATTTGAACCCTGGACCATGTGTGTCCTGTCAATAAAGTCAGTGTACCTGTATCTTGTGCCAGAGAGATAGTTACACAGCAGGCTGATGTTCTCCACTCAGTACAGTCCAGAGTGCTGATTTCTGCACTTGGTTGCTAAGCCTGTTTGAGCTACAGAAGGCTGCCCAGATAAAATGATTCACATTTTTCCTTAAGCAGGTAAGCTTGATTGTATGTTGTTCAGTGGTGAGCAAGTGCATAAGGCAAGAACAGAAAAAAAGTCATATAAACCTCTGATGAAAGTATGTCATAAATCTTCTTAAGTAATAATTTCTGCATTCCCTTCATACAGTATGGAGCTGAAACCCAGAGCAACTCTAAAATGGGTCCAGAGTCACTGTATTTACAGCTTATACCACAGAAAAAGGTATATATTACGTGCACATCAGTCACTCATTCCAAATACCATATAGCAGTGACAAACCTATTTGCACTAAAGCAGATTACAGAAGGGAACTCATTCACTCTTTCCTTCATCTATGAGCCCTGTTTGTGCTCTACTAATCAGTATGGAAACTACAAAGGCAACAACATACATAATACCAATTTAAATTCCACACAATAAAGCACAACCTGCATTTTCATTTCTGCTGCAAACATAAGCAGTATCTGGCTTCAAGCCCTGCATCCTCATTCCTGTTTCTTTAAACTCATTTCATTTACACTGTGTGCTATACTACTATTTAATTGAGATATGGACTTTCTTCTTTTACTTTACTTTTAGCTGTTCAGTGTGCTGTAGCAAAGCACATCTACGCCACTCTAAAATGCACTATTGATGGCCTGCCAAATTAAATTTCTCAGTTTTAACTTGGGCAGTGGACCGTCATTCATTGCTATTAAGCACCAGTCCAAAGTGCGCTTTGCCATAAAGCTCACAAATGAAGAACACAATAAAAGAAAAAAAACTGTCAGTAGTAACAAATATCATGGTATTACAATGGAAATGCAGGATTGTGAAGTTTCCTAAATCTGAGTGTCTTATAACCTGATAATATGCTCAGGAAATATGCATTAACTCTGTTAGACAGCATACTATCTAGATTTGAACCCTTCATTCAGTGCAATAATAATAATATTAATAATAACACGCATTCAGTTGTGTTTCTTATCCCTCTTTGCCACCAACACAGGCTTAGAGTAGTAAACAGAAAATGTAAGTGCCATACTGAGTTAGAAAACCATCAAATTACAGATCCAGTTGTAGAAAGATCATAAAATATGTGTTTCTCATTTGCTTGAACATGTCTAGATGAATGTGGCATTGAGAAATACTTTAGGCTAATAATACCCCAATACATATTAATGTAAGGCTGCCATCACTGCCAGCTATTTCTTCTCTTTATTTTCTGAGTATCTCCCCCTTCTCTCAGCTTATCTACAAAAATACAATGTCATGGGCATTTATTTGCATCTTTGTTTCAATGTGTAATATAGCTGATAACCATCTCAAAAAGATTTTTAAGAAAAAGATGGACAGTGTGCTATTAGTACAAGAATATCAATGTTGTTAAGGTTGTTCGCATAACTGTCAAGGTACTGCCACTTTACCTCTATTCTGCATGATACACACACTTCAGAAAGAATAGTCTGTTCAGTATTTCTTGTTGTAGGGAGAGTGATCATTAACACTTGCAAGCCATTCGCAGCCAACGGTTGTCATTCATTCTCCATGCAGTCCTAGGGAGTGTGCATGCAATCATGAACCTAGTTACATGATGTTTACATGCTCTACACCAAGTGATTTTTTTCTTTTTTTGGAATTCAGAGATGCTAATGATTTCACACCTCAATTGTATCTTCACAGTGCTCAGAGGGCTGAATCTATACTATAATAAGGTAATGGTGTAGCTATGAAAATGGAAGGAGGGGAGACTGAATAAAGAAAGAATGTTACTGCTAGTTAGTTGGAGGAGATTTTTCTACAAATTACTCGCCTGCTTCATAAGGTATGTTTGTCCTCTTCATAAACTACTTACATTTTCATATTTGGAATGTATTTCAATGTGCAATATAAAATAATTGATATGTATGCAATTTTTTCATTGACAGTTGGTATACTTCACATATGTCAGCCCTTGCTGTGTTTTCCAAGTTAGTCAATAAATCATATGGTTACATCACAGCATTATCTTTTCATTTGTTCTTGGAATTTCACCAGTTACTGTAGACAACTGTATTGTACTTCTTATCAACTTAAAGGGGTTGTATATGTGTAGCTAATGAAGGTGCTAGGCTTCTCAGATGTGCGGTGGCAATTTCCACAACAGTGGAGAAACCAAAGGAAATTGTCTGAGCAGTACAACTTTGACTTTTTTCCTAGTTATTGATAATTCTGTCATCCAATAGTCAGTTACACAACTGCTGTCCTCATTACAGAAATGTTAATAGAATGGATGTAATGCTAAAGTATTACAATAATAATTTTTTTGGGAGGAGGGTCTAGTTGAAAATGAGCATTGTGTGATTAATTGTTTTGTATTGATAATTGGTGCACATATTTTCTTTGAGGAGAATGATTTCTGTATGTGCTACAAATGCATTTTTGATTTTTATCTGTTTCATGTCATACAGGACTATGGCACCCAGATCATCTGTTCCCAGCAAGCCACCATTCAGTGATGCAGAAAACAAGGTCAGCATTGAAGCCTTATGCCACCATGGATCCTTCCCACTTGACAGAGGCAGAGGTGATACATCTGCCAGAAAAAGCATATTTCAGCAGATGGTCACTGACATAAACACAGTGGACAGCCATGCCAGAAACTATAATCAGGCATGGCACAATAACTGATGGCTTGTGGGGAGGTCCTGTTATGGAACCACCACTCACTGAAAATGAGCATTTCCTGTCCCCTGTAAGAGAGTCAGACAGCTCAGCAGAAGGTTCACACAGACTCCTTGATGTTGGTGCTGATGTGGATTATAGGCCAAGTGTGTTCCAAGAAGAAATTCCAGGTATGTTATGTATGAGGCATTCAATGCTATTTTAGACATCTTTATGTGTTACTATTTGTACATCTGTAAATAATGAGATGTGTGCCTTAGAAGAGACAAGAATCAAACAGAGATTCTGTTGATCAGGATAATCAGTCTGATTGATTCTGAGAAATTCCTGAAGGGGAAGATAGGCAAAGCACTATTCTCTTGTCCTTGAGTCATTTGCATCATGATGCTTATTAGCCTTCTTTCCACTGCCTTCTCCTTTTTCCAGGGACATCAGAATTTCCATATGAAAGACAACCTGCACGTGGTAAGCAAATCTTTCTTTGATGAGAAATAACCATTACTTAGATGTAAGTCTGAAGAGAAAGTAAAAGTATTGTAGTCCTTTAACATCTGAAATTGTTTACCACTAGGGTTTAGAACACAGTTTTGGCTCATTTCCACTCACTGTTTCTCTTCTTCTTGTGTTTATTGCTTATCATCACTGGTGACCCAGACAGTGGCAGTGTCAAACTCATACCACCTGATGTCAGAGTATCAGTAGTCTCTGATGAAGGTGATGGTGATACAGAGGCACAGTCAGGGTGTGCAAAGGTTCAGTCTAACAATGAGGTTGTGGCTCATACATCCCTTGTCTTTATTTTAGACACAGTCAGTATGCCTATGCATACCAATTCCACTGAGTCCACAGATATAGGACAAGTTGAGGGTGATACAGTTGATTGTGGTAGTGTGGTTGCTTCAGTTGTAGAGCTGATTAGGTCTGCCCATAGCCATCATGGTATGGTACCACACAGAAGGGTTGCTAGAGATGCTAGGAGGAAGTCTACTTCAACCCTTACCCTTATGCTGGTATGTCATTAAGTATAGGGCCATCATGGAGACATGGACCTGTTTTGCCAGGGCCTTGGAAGAGATTGTGCAAGTCCTAAACGTGGTGCATTCTGATATGCATGACCGCCTCAACTATTTTGGTGACTCATTGAATAGGATAAGTGACACAGTGGATCAGGCACTGTCTGTGATGGAACATCTGCTGGAGGAGAACCAGCACCCATTTGTCTGTAGAGCCTCAACATCCTCTACTGTTAGCTAACTTGACTGTGCCAGATCCAACTCCCATAGTGGCAGTGCTTCCACTGCTGCATCAGAGATTGATGTATCCACACCCAAACATGATAAGCCACATGGTCATGGTCCTGGATGCACTTGTGAAGAGATCTCATCCAGCAAACATCACTTACATTCAGGTAGCGCTCCCGTATTGAACTGAGGACATGGAAATGGCAGTGCAACTTCTGGCAAAGGCAAGTTTGAGTGGTCAGGAATGACAACACTGAACTGACAACTCTACCATGCACAGTTCACATCTGTTCAACATGCCAGGATGTAGTGCTAGCACAAAACTTGATTGTGTCCATGCTGACATATACACACATATTTCACAAAAAACTGACCATACAGAGCCACCCACATGCAAGCTAGGAAAACCTTAATGTTGATTGGGATACATTTCCTGCTTGTAGCCCTGAGATATTTCCTACTTTACTGAATGTTCTGTGTTTCTTACTCACACACACTCACTACTTTGGTGACACCCTTGGTTCCACACCCCCCCATCCTGTGCAGAGGATGATGACTGTGCCATGCCCTTTGTTTATTTGGATTTGACTTAGGATTGCATATATGTCTGATGCACAGAGAGGATAGCTAAGAGAGTCTTTCTCACCATGTTGATTTTCTGCATATTTATTGCATAAGAGGATTTTGGATGTTTTTGTACCTACTCATTTATTTATGTATTATTATTTCATGCATTCAGAACACTGATATTACATTCCTGGTTATTGCTGTACTCGTGAAACATTTGCTATAATTTCCTGTTGACTCTTTTGTGTAGAGTGGGTAAATGACCAACTTGATGTCAGTAATTGTGTAAATACATATCTGTGTATTGCAAATATTATTCCTGTAAGCCAGGCATGCCAGTGGTGGACACCTCATACAGGTTCTGATTGGGTACATTTATGACTAACAGTATCCAGTTATATCATTTACATTTATCTTCGTACACATTTCTTCATATACTACAGGTTTTAAACTTACCTTGACATTACTGCAGTTATGAGTTGTGTGCTTTGGGTCTGTGTCTGCCTGATGCTATATGTACATAGCCATGAGAAAGTAAAGTTTGTGGACATTAGATTAGATTAGACATTAGACTTTTAATATCTGCATGTGCTTAGATTGTTATGTGTAGTCCTTCACTCGTGAGTGTGTGTGCTATCATTTGCTTCTTAGCTGATGAGTGTGTGTGTGTGTGTGTGTGTGTGTGTGTGTGTGTGTGTGTGTGTGTGTGTGTGTGAATCTTTGACTCTTAGGTGGTGTGTATGTGTGCTATCCTTTGCCTCTTAGCCAAGGCAAGGACTTATTGTGCACACCTAGGTCTACAGCTGGAGGTTATCCCTCAAAATCTTTGTATGTATGTGCTACAGGTAATGGCCCTCCTTGTGGTCCACAAATGTGTGGTTCTGACCCTTGCTGTCCCTGTTGCAGCTGTTAACTCAAGATGATATTGTGCAACATGGCACAGATGGATGTTTGGACAGGTACCTAGATAATACTGCAGGGCACCCCCTGATGTGTCTAGACTGCAGCATCATGACTTCAGCATGCCAAACACATGCATTGTGATGTTTCTAGTCTGAGTGTGGGTATCATTATATCCTTCTTTTGACGGTATGTGTGCATTTCTGATGGGTGTCATGAGCCACTGTTCCAGCACATAACTGCATCAGCCTGTAGATTGCCTTGTGGAACATCACCCATAGCGAACTTGTGTAAAGCTATGAGGTGTGCCATATATGTGAGGGATGGTAACTGCCTGACTTGCCTACACACACATTGAGGATGATGCCTTGGGTTAGTTTTGGAGTTCATGGCAAAGAGCTACACACTTACTTTATAGCTTCCTGAATGGCACCACCATCTTGGATTAGCTAATTAGCATGTAATTCAGCTGATTGTGCTTTCATCAGCATACTCTGATGTTTACCTTTGTTTCATGTCTAAATGTTTTTGATATTCCACTGAAAAAACAAGCATGATCTTAATGAATACAAAATAGCAAAATTAATGCATTTAATCAGATTCAAATAACCGTGGGTCATGACACCCATTAGAAATGCACACACCTCCAGAAGAAGGATACAGTGATGCCCACGCTCAAACTACAAACATCACAGAGCATGTGTTTGGCATGCTGAAGTCATGGTTCTGAAGTGTGCACATCATAGCAGTGCTGACATTAGCCATTCATGAATCCAGCTCATTGTTTTTGTCTCCTACAGATGACCATCAACCTAACCCTACTGGCCTCCCTTCCAATAAGAACTCGGTCAGGCAAGGAAATCAAAGTTTCGCAAGTTCATGTCATACTGCAGACAGGAGTATTTTTACATATTAACCCCCCTTCCCAGATGCACACCTGTTAATTTCCAGGTGCAAACATGCAGCTGACATATGCAGAATATCATCTTGAATGAATCAACCAGTGTCCCTCACCTATTCTCCATTATGCAAGCCCAACCTCCATTAAGGATCAAAAGGATCAAAGATTAAATGGTGTATCCAAGTGCCCCCCACCCCACCACCACCCAGAATAGGCACACCTATCATTCACCTGACAGTGCTGCAAATGCCTAAGCCACTAATCAAATTCAGGCCACCTGGGCCATAGTCAGACTTTATTCCTCTATGCCATGGCACTGGCTACTGTGGTTTATAATGCAAACATTGACAAAGCATTATTCAAATATGAATATTTCTTAATACTTCCATAAATGTATGAATACTTGAAGGAATATATCTTGTTTGTGACTCACTGTACCCACTTTGAGGAGGACATGGCTAGAATATATAGAAGATACTGGCAGACCTCTCAACTGTCACTATTTTGGTGGAGTACTCCTATTGTCAGGCCTGATTTACACCTGCACAGGAGTTCCAGGCCATACCTCTCAACTGTACATATTTTCACAGAACGTCCAAATTTTTTGGCTATATTTTTGGCCTGTCCCTGATAAAATTTGTGGTTTTCTGGCAAATCACTGAGTGATCTTAGGACTGAAGTCACTAAATAATGACATACATCTGAGTTTCATACTTCAAATCCTTCAGAAAATGTATTTTAAACAAACCCTGTACCTCTGACAACTTTCTATGTTTATACGAGCAATATTTAAAATATGTCCTTATTTTGGTCCCCCCCCCATTTTGTTGGACTTTGTCCAGATTTCTTGTGCTAAGAGGTTGACAGGTATGGTAGTCCCTATTTTGGAGGTATGTCCCTGTTTTGAGCTACATTTACCCCTTCACACAATTTTCTGAATCCCTGTCATAGTAAGTATTAACATGACCAGCATAATAGTGGCATTGTGGACAGCGCAGTGGTGCAGCAGTAGTATTGTCGTCTCACAGCAAGAGGTTCTCTAGTTCAATTCTCAGCTGGATGCCTTCTGTGCAGAGTCTGCATGTCCTCCCTGCATTCGTGTGGGTTTTCTCCTGGTACTCCGGTTTCCTCCCATGCTACAAAGACATGCATCTGGAGTGTTTCTCCCTGAGCCTCTGCTGAAAATTGGCTTTGTTCCAAGTTGGACTTTCCCAGTAAATAAATAACACACACCTTATATCTCTTTTTCTGAAGTAAAAATAAATTACCTTGAGTGGTACAATTTTGCAATACAGTTCATTAAAGTCTACTTTCTCTTTGATAGTGGGCTTATATTTTCCAATAACGTCGTCACTCTCTGTTTTCTAAACATGTGCTTCTGACTAGTATCCCACACTCCTATTGGAAGTGGGACAAGTTGTGTGCTATTTGGTATTCAAATGTTAGTCTAATTAGAAGCCCAGATTTTAAGCTGGATGTAGTTACTTTTAAAGGGGCTTAGCTCCTCTTTCAATATTTGCAGGTTGAGAGCTATTGATACAGATGTATTATATTTACTGATGAGGTATGAGGGAGCCTTAGGTTAAAAATTCCCCTATATCCTCTAGGAATTATTTTAGCATCATGCATTGGATGATGTACACAGATAATTTTTCATGCACTTTAGAAGAAATTGAAAGGGCCTTGAAAGGTTGTTCGAAATGAAGGTATAAAGATCAGACTCAAAAGTATAGAGTTAATGGGCGTCAGTATGGATTTCTGGGTGTTCTGGACTGTTAACTGCAGTTACCTCTGGGCCGAGACTGCAATGTGCCCATTGCAATCAGGGCTCAACCCAGTCATCAAATTAAAATTAAAATTAAAATAAATAAAACAAAATGGATTGTTTGTGGCTTTTTTTGTCCACATGATTTATTTCATATAACACAAACTAAGAAACAGATTCTTAAGCATGTGTAAGAGCATATTAATAATATCAGGCATGCTGATAATATTAATCTACCATAATTCTGATTTAGTACATGGTAGAGATTTGTCATTTTCAGGTTTTCTTGTATTATTGTCAATTTCTCTTCATGTCTCAATGTTTCTGATATTACATTGGAAAAGAAGCATAGTATATATATTTCTATACAAAACTTTCTTCCAAAAGGATTAAATATTAAGTTGTGTATGAAGTATTTTAATGGGTTACTATGGTGTAGTTTTTCCTTTTACAGTACTGTAAACTGACAGACAAAATAAGGCAATTTTGTTTTAAGAATTAATTTAGTGATGTAGTATGGTATTGCGCATTCAAGAAATCAATTTCTTTTGAAGTATACATCATCAAATTCTTTCAGAAATTACAGTTTTTCTGTTTACCTGCAGGTGGATGAAAACTGAACTCTCAAGCGTCATTTGCCTGAACTTTAACCTGCCAAGAATCTTCCATAGGAAATCACTGTCAAGTTGTGCCAGCAGTGATGTCCTTTTCAGTGGTAATTTCTGCATTTTTTTCAAATTGGTGCGTCCATGGAGTTAGTACATATATGTTTAGGAGTGTAGGGGGATTACCCCCCATTCCCGCAGGAAAAAAACACTCTAAGAAGTGTTTTTTTTTTTGGTTGATGTATCAGGAAATGCAATTTGGGGATTTTGATTCCTGGTGAGTTGGGATTCATCCAGTCATAGTGAAAGCCAGTTCTTCACATCAGCTATCACACTGTATATTACAGAATTTTGGTTTGACTGTAGTTTTTCAGAGGAAGTCAACACTTTAGACAAAATTGCTACAATGGCAAAAAGTGTAAGTTTTCTGATCCAGTGATGTAGTAACCTCTGAGTTAATTATAAGTCAGTGAAGCTGACTCCAGTGAGGTAGTAACCTCTGAGTTAAATGCATGAGACGTGACGACTTGAAGAAAGAATGTAAGGAGATTTTACCAGTAACAATAAAATTATTTCTGTTTTCAGTATGAGTGTACCTTTGATCCATAAATGAATGTTAAGTTAATATTGTAGTTATGACAAATTTAAAGGATGTAGGTATTTTTATCATTGATGTGATCTGTAGGTTGGCTTGTTAAGTTTCTAGATTGTTGCTTGTAATTTATTCAGTGTGTTTACTGATATTATATTATTCCCCATATTCTGGCTGTCAGAGATCAAGCTATTTCTGGTTCAGTGATCTCCACCTGTTGTAAATGAATTGAACTGCACCACATTTACAGTTGCATGTGAAACCACTACTGCCATGTGTGCAAGTCATGCATCACTTATTCAGTGAACTGCTACTGAATCATCTTCTTTAATCCCCCTGTTTAGTGAATGATGTGTTAGACCCTCACAACTCCTGTACATCACCATATCCCGTCTTCACCCAAACTCACCAAACCCCTTGACATTTTTGGTAATGCATATCAGTCCACTCTCCTCTCTAAATTAAAACCATGAAAACATCTCTGTTCCTCCTCATCCACTTCTTTCCCCATAGCTAGACTACCAGTATGATTCTCGAAGAAAAATACGTCATCCATCAAGTGTCACCCAAACTGGACCCAGTATTCCATGTAAGTCTCAAAAAAACACATAGTTCCAGGATCACTTCTTTCTACTCTTGGTTTGTTCACCTGGAAATACAGAGTGACACTTAACTGGCTCTGCAATTTCTTTTCCTAAGCTAACTCATGTGATTCAAACCACTTGTAAAAGCAAAATTGTAGTTCCTAGCTGGGAATAATGGGGTACACATATATATTTCAGCTCTGTAAGTCAGTATTCCATCCATGGCTATCTAAATGCAGTAACTGGCAGCCAAATTGTTAGAATTGTCTAATCTTCAGCAGTAAACTGCATATTCAAATGCAAATGAAAGTAAAATCCAAGGGAGGAATGAGGCGGGAGATACCAGTCTATTATCATTACTCTTTTCTTCCTGTTCGTACTCAAGAATGGTTTTATCTAACATTTTTATTTGAACTTTGCTGTCTGATATATTGTGCAAGTCCTTCTACTATTGAAGAATGGAGTTTGCTCCAGGATATGTATATTATTTCTCATCTTTTTCTGCACATATTTATTTTTGTATTGCCTTACCTTCATAGTTTCTTGTATGTTTTTTGTTTGTTTACCCCATAACAACACACACACAATGCACATTTCTTCTTACATAGGAATGTAAGAACAATACTAGGCAAGTAATTACAAGGACCATAATATTCCTAGCCATATATACCTTTAAGAACACACACTTACATTTTCATGCCTCCCTTTTCAAAAATGTAACAGTGCTTACTTCTCAAATTGAGGAGACCTGACATGAAATCCTGGTGCAAATTTGTGTCTACCCATCCTTTCATGAAGATTAGCCTTATAGGTACTCAAAGTAGTAATATGATTTTGCAGTAGTAACTTATTCTATAGGCTGGTAATATATTGATTTAGGAACCTGTCCCTTCAGTGACTATTCTTTATTTGTAGATGTACATTACGTCCCTAGTGTGGGAGTTTGTAGAGCAAGTGGTTTTGCAATGAAAGGGAAGGTGAAATAGGACTGGGTCTCCTCAGAGGAACCTGTAGGCTACTGAGTATAATGAGATTAGTGATTTTCTTGTAAGATATAATTTTTACCACAATATCCTCTTTTATTTCATCTTCAACTTGATTGCAATTTTCCAAGGAGTGCAGTCCATATGCATGGTACACAAATCACATACCAGGGATTTTGCTCTGTGTCTTACATCAACCTTATTTAGCTCTCCATTTCTTGTTTTACTTTGGTTATGCAAAGACTGTAGTCCAAGATGGTATTAACAGTTATCTTCTAAGCTTACAAATGGTTCCAATTTTTTGCACCCATCCTGTCTATTGCCCTCAGTCCCTTTACTATTATAATTGCTTGTAATAATACCAATTATAGTATTATTCATTAGTCAGTCAATAAAAAAACAGTCTAACAAACAGCTGACGATGCAGAGCCTATCTGCTTATTAAATATTGACAAGAGTAATTATGTTCAGAAAGGAAATAAATAACCAAAGTCAAAACAACAGAGGTATGCATTAATTATGTTTGCTTGAGGCTGCTTTTAGTGAGATGATGAAACATTACCAGATTGGGCTAATATCTAAGGATGCTCTGTACTCTCAGCTGTTATTTTCCTCTGGGTCAGTTAACTATGGAAGGCATTTGTTTATAAATTTGTGTTTCTTCCCTAGTTTAACTTTCTGTTCATCTTCTCTTATCCCTTTAACAACCATATCAAGTCCTCTTGTCTGGACCCAGTAATTGCTTCCATTTTTTTGTAACTGCCTTCTTAGCTGATATGGTTAACTAGAGGATATATACGGTTCAATCCAACATCCCAATAAGAAATTTACTTTACTTAATTCTAACTTCTTTATAATGCCTAACGCTATATTTTGATAGATTGTTTAAATGTTGTCAGACCCTCACAAGTCCAAAAACGATATGTTCTCAGATGTCTCTGTGTCTTTTTAGTCATATAAAATGTTTTGATTTGTACATACCAAAGGGGGCATTTAATTCAGTGATAGGTCTGATGAGGGAGGAGTACAGTGGCAGGATGACTTCTTTGGATCTTGAAGACATTCCCTTGGAAACTAATGTGTGATTTATTGTTACAATAACTTTTCCAGACTGAAGGATTATCTAACTGGTGGAAACTGAATGAGAGAGCATTGTCCACATAAATGCCCACATTTCTTACGTCTGTCTGAGGAGCAATACCATTTAAAACATATGAGGTGGGGACAGCTTTTTTTATGAAGAGATACTACACTGCACTTTTTTAAATCCGATTTGAGAGCATTTTCAGTACACCAATAGTTTACATTAAGTTTGTCTAACATTTTTAAAGATACCAGCATGGTGAATAGTGTCAAAAGCCTTGGCCAGATCAAGATAATTATTTTTACTGACTGATAACTGTCCATAGACCTTTTCAAAGAAACTTACTAGGGTCATGGGATAAGACCCGCTCTTTAGAAAAGTATATTGATTGGTATCTAGAACTGTTAATTTGTCTGTGTCTGTATAATGAGTTCTGCTTTCATACTTTCTATGGCGTTTGAACCCTGGGGATGCAGATGGAGGTCTATATTTGCCTGGATCTATAGAGGGGCCACCCTTGTGTAGGGGAGTCACACTGCTGTTCTCCAGATATCAGGTACAAACCCTGTTGATGGGCTACAGTTGATAACTTTAAGAACAGGCTCAGGCAGTACATACTTAGCACTGATGAAAATGCAGCCAGGTATGTGTTCTGGTCTCATGAAAATATTAGTTTTAATCTTTAACAGGGATTTTGAGACTTGTCCCAAGGTGATTTCAGTAGAAGCTAAATTTTCAGGCATATTAGGGACAACAATGCTGGTAAGTGGGGTAACATTTGCAGTAAATGTATTTGCTAGTATATTGACTATCTCCTTGGGATTAAATTATGTAATATCATTATAAATTACCTCAGTGCATTGCTACACATTTTCCCTAATTTCTTGACAAAATTTAAGAAAGATTTTTAGTTTTCTTTGGTATATGTAGTGACCATAAGCTTGTACTCTGTTTTACGTTTTCTAATAGTACTCTTAAGTTCCTTGCTGAGATGTTTCAGTATGATCCAAGATAAGGAGATGAGGATTTCTCACACATTGTCATCACTTTCCATCTTTTGTGATACAGTTTATTAATGCAGGAGTTCCTTCATAGGTTCATAATTTCATAGATAGGTACTAGGCTATTTTCCCTAGGGCCTATATAAGCCTAGCCAAACAGTACCCTGGCTTTTGCCACCCAAGAAAATTATTTTCCTGTGCCCCTGTCAAGCAGAGCCACAGAAGTGATCCCCGGGGTGAATTTCCTATCTCCCATCCAATCATCAAGATTTTTCTTGAAGAGTGCTAATGAGGAGCTTTGTTTGATATAGATAGGTAGTTTGTTCTGAGACAGGAATCTATCCCTCCAGCATGTTTTGTTTATTGTGGTGACAAGGTTTAGGTCCCTAGAGCATGTAGCTCGGAGGGATTGAGATTTCTTTACGTGGAGCATGTCCAACAGCTCTGGGTTTGACATAGCTTTGTATGTTAGGCAGAGATCGCCTCTGAGTAGGCGATATGCGACAGAGTAAAACTGGAGTTTTTTGAGACGGCCTATTATATTTAGCGTGGACAGGCACTGGCTTTTCTATGCCACTGTTTAGGTGTTGGCAAAAGTCATAGGTGAATGTGGCAGCCTTCTCAGTGGAGACTGTTTGTAGGAGATTGTTGGGAATATTGTACAGATCTTCTACAAGCTGAAGTAGGTTTGCCCTGGTAAGGACTCTAAAGATAGTCTCATTTGGAAGTGAGGGCGGTACCACTATGCTTGACAGTGAACACGACTGACTTGTGGTCAGATTTATTTAGGTATGAGGAGTTGCAGGGTGGAGTACAGGCAAGTGTCAGATTAGTAAGAACCAGAGCAAGGATATTAGAGCCTCTAGTGAGTAGTTTTACACATTGCTCTAGTGCATTGATATCATCAAAGTCTTAAGAATCACTGAGCATATACATTTTTAAAGGTATAAGTGAGCCAGTCAATGGTTTTGTAATTGAGATATGCTAGCAAGAATGTATTTTGTTTGATATTTAAATATTTAATGGTTTTAAGACAACTTCTATGATCTTTGGAAGACATTAAGGGGGTCTGTAGCTACAATGAGGTAATAGCTGGATTTGTTAAGAATGGTTTGGTTCTCCAGGTGTTCCAAGTTAAGACCAAGGATAAATTGCTGTGAGGCTACCCAGGTGTCTGAAGGCATGACAGGCACTAACCCTGGTACAGAAGGGTCACTGTCACTGCACTGAAACCATTTCCCATTAACTACAGTGCTGTACTATCTAGATAACTGTATTTCTTTTCATTTTCTTCCTGTCCTTTCTCTTCCCATATGTCCTATCTTCCTTTCTAATACAAGTTTTCTTCTCTTTCTCTTTTTCTTTCCTTTAAACCTTTTAATACGAGGCTTTATGCATTTTGATGTATTTTATAGAAACTTATATATTGATGCATTACAAATTATGCACAACCATTCACCAGGTATTTCTAGTGCAGTCCAACTACAGTCAAGTCATCTGTAAGAAACTAGATGTGATAGATTGGACCACTGTACACTGTACTGTCAGGATAGTTGATCTTTATTCAGTATGTTCTACTTTAAAATAAACAAAAAATAGATAAAGTAGCACTGAACTGTCCTATATTGAAAATAGATTTTCAGAGTTGACTCTTGCACTGTCTTCACTTCATCATATGGTGAATCAATTCCCAGCTCTCCAAGCTCACTCTCACAGCCTATAAAAGAAACGAGGACGTGAACCTATGTTCTCCTTTTACTTTTCTTTCTTTATTTGTTATAGATATCAGCCTATTTTACACTCCAGGCACTTTCTTCTTTCTTTTGAGGCCACTGTCTGCTCTTGTCTGACTTATTCAATCCTCTTTGAGCTCTTGTTTGTAGAACCAGATCCTTTGGTTTCCTATTTTAAGCTTTTATCTAACAATCCTACTAGATTACTCAAGTCCTTCTGTAGTTGTAACTGACTACTTAGCCCTAACCATGGTGTCTATCTTGATCGAATAGCAGATGGATTTAACTCCCAATTATACTATAAATATTCATTAAAATATCTTACATAATTGTACATGGAGCTACATGTTTAGTACAACACCTTGTAACTTGCATTCCAGTCTCCTTTGCAGCACAAACTGAATGGCTTGTTGAATCTTAAAAATATGGAATATAAAAAGTGGTTCTATTTAGTGTTCTTGTTATCTAAGCATATGTGTGGACTTAGAACATTTGAAAAATGTTTTCTATAATAAAGCTGTGCTGCTTGTAATTTGGATTTTGTCTGACTATTATTAAAATATACAATAATTTCTTTTGCCCAGTTCACTGCAGACATCATGATGATTGGCAGTAATTCTACATTTTTTCAGTAATTGGCTCCCTTCTATTTGCAGAATACTTAAGTAATAGCATGCAACTCGGTGTGGGTAATGCTGGATTTACCCATGGTTGGTGTGGTTATTGTATGACTGCACTGTAGTATTCCTCCATGTTCTTCTGCCTTTTCTGATGTACCTGTGCATGCGGATTCACTTCAGAATTTTTAATTCCCAAAACTTCAAATTTCATATGGTCAAGACCATATGATTGAAGTTTTAGAACTTTCAAACTCTGAAATAAATCCAAAAGGAACACAAAACCATGTTCCTCAATGTTTTTGCAGGGGGCAAGCCCCCTGTACCCCCTACAACCCCACTATTTAAATATATCAACTCCAAGATCACACTACAGCGAGGAAAAGGGAAATTTTCTCGTTCTGCCCTGTATGCAGATCTCCATTCTGAATTTCAAAGTTCTAAAACTTCGAACATATGGTCTCGACCATATGAAATTCGAGGCTGTGGGAATTCAAAATTCTGAAGGGAACCCATACATGCATATAGGACTTACGATCACACACATGCACAGTAAGTTAGTGCTGTTCAAGAGAGCTTCCCTATACCTGGCTTGGATACCTCTGACTATAAAACCTTGGTTTGCATCTAAAACCATCTATGGACCTACACTGCTGATATAACTTCTTTTTGCACTTGCTCTAACTATCTTAGTGCTATTTAACAGTTCTGTGCTGCATTTGTTGATTTGCTTGAATTTATCATTTTTCAACCTGTTCTTGTTAAAGTGACATCATCTGTTTGTTACCTTACTGCTTTTAGGTTATTTTAACAGTATTCTGATCTGTCATAACCTCATCTGATACTGCAAAAGCTGTTCTGAGTCTCCCAAAGTTCACCTGAATTTGTCAAAATATTTCTATTTTTGCAAAGTTTTTCAGTGTTTGCAGAAGTTTGTGAACTTATTTCCAAGGATTCCTAATACTGCAGGAGTTCTGCCTTTTGTTTTAAAGCATTTGTCACTGCACTTGAGATCAAAACCAGTTAATTTTACATTAAGAAGGTTTAATTCTGAACTCTGGAGGGAACAGTAGGCTGATTTAAACAATCTGAGTTGGGAACTGTTGGTGGAAGTCTTACTGTGTGTTTATCTGACTGGCCTGGAGGCTTAACTGTGTAAATCTTTCATCCTGCTGGTATACAAGCCTTACATTTTTGTGAGACTATGCTCATTTATTCAGAGCTTCCTTGTGCCTGCCCCTGATACCTTTGACTATAAGAACTTAGTTTGAATCTAAAACCATCTGTGGACCTACAAAGCTGATATAAGCATTTTTTGCACTTGCTGTATCTAAGTGCTATGTGTAGTCGTTTGTTGCATTTATTGATTTGGTTGAATTTATCACTATTTTTCAGTCGGCACTTGTTAAAGAAATGCCATCTGTTTGTTACTGCACTGCTCTTAGGCCATTTTAACACTATTTTGAGTCAAGCCATCCAAGTTGAGAACTGCTGGTGGAAGGCCTATTTTGTGTTTATCTGATTGGTCTGAGGGCATAACTGTGTAAAGGTCTTTCATTCTGCTATTATATATACCGTGCATTTGTGCATAGTGCAAATGCGGTTATCTGTGCCTCATATATAAGCAAACCTCCCCAGTTCAAAATTGTCTATAGGAAACTTTCTCCATAGTCTGCCACGATTCATAGCTGCTTGATGTGCTGCAAGTTTCTACAGAAGTCAGCACCACTGCAGGTCATCTTATACTATACTACTAGGCACTCTCACTTACCCCTTTAAGTGACTACTTCTTCACATCTACTAAGGATCTGGTATAATGAGTAGGGAGTTCTTTGTTATCTCTGTTTCTGGCCTGGTGTATATGAGCATCCTAAGGCAGTGTATCAAGTGCCTGATGTTCACTAACAACCACTTAATTTTAAAGCAGACAAACAATGTGTGATAGGTGTAGCTACACAGTGTGATTGGAGGCAAAGCTCTCACATACGAACCAGTTTATCAGCATTACACCCAAAACACTCACTACCAACACTAAGGAAGAAATACATAGACACATATGCGTAGGCAGTCCCAAGTAATCTACTCAAACCTCCAAGACCTTCTAAAAGCATTTGTCACTGGCCCAGCACACACTCAAAAAAGATAGCACCTTCCACAACAAATAACTTCAGAAATTATAGTAGCCCAGCTTCCAAGCCCATAACTCAACACACTATACAGCCAAACATTCTAGTTATTAGGAATTAGATTGTAAGATATACTGCTGTCCCCCCTTACCAGGCTAAACAAGGAGATGATCACAGTGAACTGTCTGTCTGGAGACAGGACCCACCATATCATGCATGCACTTAGATCTTTAAACCTTAAGTACCAGTATGACACAGCCATAGTCCATGTGGGAGTAAACAACCTAAAATCTATCTCACTGAACTATATGAAGAGAGACATGATGAAGATCTCTGAATATGTCTTCAAAGGCAGGTACGAATCTAGCCTTGAGTAGCATCTTACCTTCACCAATCATGATGCCACAGTAATAGCAAAATTATTGACTTTAACAATTGGCTAGGTTTCTGGTGTTACAACAAGAGGATGCAATATCTGTCAGCCTGGAGAGACATGATCGGCAAACCACGATGCTTTACTAGAGGTGAATTGCACTTGTTTCCACTTGGCTTGCAGATACTGCCAAAAACTTTATCTATCCCCATAGTGCCTTTTTTATCCCGTGCCATGCTGTTAAACCCTCCAGCATAACAAATATCACACAGACTACTTAAAGGTATTGCTGCTCAATGCTAGGAGTTTAAATAAAAAACTGCACTCCCTGGAAACACTCCTGAATGCAGACATATGTGCAGTCACTGAAACATAGTTCAAAACAATGGAAAGTACCCCAGCTATCAAAGGCTACAGTGCCTTTAATATGTTTTGATATCCCTCAGCTCAGGATAAAATGGATATGATGTCTCAGTGTTCATAAAGGACAAGTGCACTGCTAGACTGGTCCAGCAACATGACTCAATTGTGCTGTTCCACGCCCAACTAACCATAGGGGGTAACCCCTTATCATCTCCTTGCTAGCTACAGATCCCATAGCATGGGTCTGGAAAACCACACCTCCTACTAAAACCTACTGGAATCTCTTAACATTCAGCCTAACACCATACTTACGGGCGACTTCATCTACCTCTCCATAAATTGAAAGAATTGTATGATCCATAATTCATTTGCTCAGATGTTTTTAGACTTTGTCAATGCAAACACCCTGAAGCAACTAGTTAGCGCCTCAACCAGAGAAACAACTATTCTAGTCCTAGTACTCACAAAAGGGAGATGCTGCTTACTCCCATGTATTAACTCCTCCCTACTAAGGTCTGACTACAAAATGATCTCATTTAGTATTAAAAATAACCTAGAACTCCCCTCAAACTCCGGACCTATTAAGAACTTTGCTAAGGCCAATTACCTCAAACTGAGTGACAGATTATTAAATTTCCAAGCCCCTCCAAACCCAGATGACACTTAGGCCTACTCTGAGCTGTACACAAAAGCACTGTACAATGACATTCATAGCTGTATAGAGGAGGCAATATGTATGTGAGTCAAAACTTTGATTACTACCAAAATAAACCACCCTGGTGGACCCTTAGCATAAAGAGACTATTCAACAAAAGAAAGAAATCCTCTCCAAAACCAAGAAGGAAGAGACAAAACAGAGCAAAAAGACACTCACCAGTTTAAGTAAGCAAGTTAGAGAGCTGGGCAATTCTGCCAAAGCAAACTATGAGGCAAAGATAGACCCCACTTGAAAGGTAACCATAAGGCTTTTCTTAATTCATAGGTTCATAGATTAGTACTAGGCTAACTGCCCTTGTGGGCCATTTTAAGCCTTGCCAGTTATCCCTTGTGAGACTCAAACCCTGCAACTTGTGTTTGTAAGGCAAATATCTTAACCATTAGGCCACCCTCCCAACCCTAGATTATGTTATTAACCTCAGGGTAAACACTCAGCAATGTGCTGAGTTAATCATGAATGGCAACACTTAACACCCTGCATGAAACTACAGCAAACCTGCTGGCCAACAAGATCAGTTCAAATTTATATTCTCAATCATCTCCTACCACACTCAAAAAAATACCCACAACTAACCCCCTACAGGTCATTATGACGGAACAGGTCCTTACTCCACTCACTAAATCCAAAAATACAGCTTTCATGGGTTCTGACAACATTCCAGGATGCTTCTTAAATAGCGTAAAACAGAATGTATCAGGATAACTAAAATACATCTATAAACACAGCCTCCACATGGGCTTTGTCTCAGAAGAATGGAGGACTGCAACAGTCATCCCTCTCATACCTCTCAACCTGGAAACATCAAAAATCTGGACAAAGGCCCATGAAAAATATATACAAATCTGTACGCTGATTAACATAAAAAGTGCAAACATAATTATGCAACCCTGCCCACTCTAATGGAATTGTGGGATGCCAACTTTCAAACGCAAACTGAAGAACAACCAAAATATAGCCCCAGACCCTGTAGTAAATGGTAACTATTTTTTTGAAATGTGTAGCAATGATGATCACTGGGAAGGGAGAAGATGACAAACCTTAGGATTTTGTTTTTGGTGACTTGCAGTATGTCGGTTTTGTGGTAAAAGTAGAGCATTTAATGGTAGGCAATATTCTAATCTAAGCAAAAGAATATTATAGCTTGCTAGGACCTCCAAAAGTAATTCTTCAAGGCCTACTGATCTGTGGTATAGCACAAGAGTTTGTGCCACCCGATGCTGTTTGAGTCTGCAACCCTTCCCCCCTCACAAAATCATGGTTGAATGGGGCACCCCATACACAGCCCTCCCCAGTGCAGCCATTCCAGTTTCCCATTATTTGGCTATTTCACCTCATTTACCATAAACACTGTAATGTGCATATTGCTTTACTTCTACAACAATTATTAGGATTTCATTTAAAACATTTGTTTTACATTTTATAGCAGAAACACTAATAGCCATCTGCTAAACAAAGCAATACAGTCTTACAAAGAAAATAGACTTAGCATTAAAACTTCTCTGCACTTGAAACTCACATTCATTGAAACAGCATTAAAATCCACATTCAAAGAAAATGCATCTGGGCAGTGGCGGATAAAGATTACCTTTAGGCTATTTTCAAATCATAGGCCTTTTGCACATGAAACATACATGTGTTCTTTGATACACCTTCCTGATTGTATTAAATTGTATTCCTTGTATAATACAGCAGACTTGTTTGAGTGCATTTTAAATTTACTGTTTTGAAAATGTTTCCAGTAAGCAATGAAACAAAATGCATGAACCAAGAAAGGCAAAACTGCTCAGTTCAGAACATTTTCATCATAAAAGTCCACTCAAACGTCTACAGTCCACCAGTATCAGTAAATATGCACAATGTCTGCAGAAGTAAAAGTCATCTAAATAATTACACATTAAGGAGATTTGTAACTAATGAAGAGGTTGCTGCTAGCAAACAACTTTATATTTCATTGTTTCATCTACAAATAAAGTGTTTGTTGCCCTTGAGGAATAAATTGCCTATGTTACATTAAAAAAAATTCTAAGCTAGTAATATTGCAATAGGGAATGGATGGCAAACTGATAACAGGCTCATAGTTATTGCGTATCTCCACCAAAGAGGATAGTCTTAGGACTGCAGCATCTAACTCCTTTAAAAGTACAACACAGTAATCCATCTCATACTCCTTCTGCATGAAAAGCAAGCATTCTACCTGTTGGGCTACTAATATAGACTTGACATAAGCAGCACTAAGCTTCTCTCCCCCTAAAGAACTATGCAGCACAAGAAACCTGGAACAAGACAAAATTTATTGGGGGGGGGGCAAAGGCCCAAAACCAGCACACATTTTAAACATTGCTTGTATAATCTTAGAAAAGTTGCTAGAATAAAATGTTTAGTGTTACCATTCATTTCCAGATAGGAAGACTGAAACTTAGATTGCTATCATTATTCAGTGAATTCAGATCTCACAAATTTTAAGAGGAACAGACCAAAGTATAATAGGTAGAGAATTTAGGCTCTTGCTCCTTGTACCTAAGGTACAGGGTTTGAGTCTGAGTAACCCTTACCACACACTTTGCAGCAGGGAAACTATCACACACACCCTTTGCAGCAGGGAAACTATCACACACACCCTTTGCAGCAGGGAAACTATCACACACACCCTTTGCAGCAGGGAAACTATCACACACACCCTTTGCAGCAGGGAAACTATCACACACACCTTGAAGCAGGGAAACTAACACACACACCCTACAGCAGGGAAACTATCACACACACACACCTTGCAGCAGGGAAACTATCACACACATACCTTTCAGCAGGGAAACTATCATACACACCTTGCAGCAGAGAAACTATGACACACACCTTACAGCAGGGGAACTAACACATGCACACCTTACAACAGGGAAAGTATCTCACACACACACACCTTGCAGCATGGAAACTATCACACACACCTTGCAGCTGGGAAACTATCACACACACCTTGCAGCAGGGAAACTATCACACATGTGCACACACACACACACACACACACACACACACACACACACACACACACACACACACACACACCTGGCAGCAGGGAAAACATCACTCACACCTTGCTGTAGGGAAAAATATCACACACACACACACATACACACACACCTTGCAGCAGGGAAAATATCACACACACACACTTTGCAGCAGGGAAAATTTCTCTCTCTCACACACACATACACACACACACACACAAACCTTGCACCAGGGAAAATATCACACACAGGCAGCAAGATAAATAATTGTTTTGAGTTTGTTCAAACAGACTTTACACAGTTCGTTCTGAATGAAGCAAGTGGCCCAGCAAAATATCCTGCACAACAGAGCTAGAGGAGGGAGAAGGAATTTGAATGGACTTTTACACAGTTTTTTCTTACCTCCTGGAGGCTGACTGTGCACATTTCCTCCAAAACAGTTCAAACTAAATCTCTGACCAAGAACGGGCAGTAGCTGATGTCATCACACACGCCCTGTAGGCTGGTGATGTGTGGAGATGTCAGCCATAAATTTAAAGTTGTAATACAAAAATAAATAAATAAATAAATAATTTTAAAAAATCAGGAATTAAAGGGCCACTCGAGAATTCGTGGCACCCCATTATTCCGCCCTCAAAACCGGTAAATATCAAGTAGTTTAGTACAGTTGAGAGGTATGATCCCTTGTGCCCATCAACTGACCCAGGGAACTACAGACCAATCTTATCTTCAAGGCCATGGAGAGAATTATCATGAACCTGATCAATAACGACATAAGAAATCTCCAAACACTGGACCACACCAAATTGGCTTTGTCAAAAGGAGGTCTTCCTTGCTCAGTCTGGTGAACTACTTCAAAAAAGTCACCAGCATCATGGATGAGGATAAAACAGTACACATCACCTTATCTAGACCTGGCCAAAGCTTTAGACACAATCCCTTACTCCGGGATCAAAACGTACTAAGTTAGGCATAAACCCATACATTGTCAAATAAATAGCAAACTGGCTCACTGACAGGATACATGTTGTCCAGATAGGTGAATCCACTTCTAAGAAGAAACCTGCTACTAGCAGTGTCCCACAGGGCTCACTGTTGGGACCCCTACTGTTTGGTATATACTTCTTTGAGGTGTAGGCCAATGTTGGGGGCCTCTGGTTCACCACGTTTGCTGACGACTGTAAGCTGAGAGCAATCATTGTATCCCCAAATGATGTTGACATCTTACAAACAGGCCTAAAAATGACAAATGACTGCTGCCAAAACCATGGTCTGTGACTAAATGCTAAAAAATGCATAATCATACCCTTTGGTAAATCAGATATAACTGCAACTTATAATATTGACAGCACACCCCTAAAAGTAGACCCAGTCATGAGGGACCTAGGAACACAGACAGATAGTAACCTAAACTTTGACCACCAGGTAGCTATTTTAGTGAGGAAATCCTTCTGTGAGGCTCAACTTGTAAGTAAAGGCATGGCAGCCAGATCAAAGGAAGTCATAGTAACCTCATCAGGACCATAACTGAGTACAATGCTCCCTTCTGCATGTACCTAACCAGGCACTTACATCATCTGGAGCAGCCCAGAGGTTTCTCCCTAAAAATGCAAAGAGTAAGACACATCTTACGCAGACTGACTAAAGGCCGTATCCTTTTACTCCATCTCATATAGTTTATTGAGAAGTGACTTATGTCTGACCTACAATGCATTTTCTGATCCAGCTCTAATGAAAATGTTACATGCTCTCTAGAAAAACTACACAAGGGTTACACATTCCATGGATCTGAACCTTATTTTTGACTTTCTGGTGGGACAGATTCATATACCAAAAGCTACCTCGTCTATGGAATAAACTTCACATCTTTGTAAAACAAAGCCTGTCCCTCACTCTCTTCAAAAGAATTTAGATAAACGGATGGGGAACTGTAAATTCAATCCTGTGGTACTGCCCATGTCCCTTATGGACAAAGGAAGTCTGTAAAATGAGTCAGGGTTCCAACACCCAAAGACCCACTACCCTGATACTACCCCATCTTGTATCTGAAGAATTAAGATATAATATTGTCATATCCTGGGTATTATTGGCTAGATTTGTAAAGGCTAGTATGCCATTAGTCTAGTAATCACCTATGAACCTATGAAAAAGGAATCTTTCTTGCTATTTTTTTAATGCTACTATTAATGCAAGAAACCTGGACAAAGTCAAACATGGGGGAGGGTCCAGGAATAGGGAGAGACTGTATTGCTCTTACAAACTTTGAACATTACTGGATTGAGTTGTTTTGTGTTACACTGCATATTATGAAGGATATGAAGCCTAAGCATCAATAGTTTGCCATTTGTAATGACTTCCATCCCCAGTTGCTTGCCAAAAAACTTATTTTTTAAATCAGTAAAAGAACAAATCTATGTGGCAGAAATCTGGACATTCTGTAAAGATCCAGACAGTTGAGATAAGAGTCTGCCAGGATTAAGGAGGGACAGCACAGATATACAAGGAAAATCAGCAATGTTTTTCTTTCTTTACTTTAGTAGAATGTACCTGATATTTCTGCCCTCTCATTTTTTTAGACCAGTATTTCAGCAAATTACCACACAAAGCTGTTGGATGGCTTGCTAAGTGTTCAACAGTGCCGCCAGAAAACTGTGGAAAAGTACTACTAAAATGCAAAGGAATTTCGGTGAAATTTGACGTTTCATCATCAATGTCCAAGTCATTTGGAATGTTATAAGCACAGCTGAGTAACTCTCATCCCTTGTCCATAGCACATTCATAATACTCTCTCATAAAAGAATGCAGTGAAGAATTTTCTGGTTTACTTTAATTTGTATCAGCAGTTGTTTAGCTTGTATACTAAGACTGCACTTAGATACATCATCTAGTGTAATAAGTTGTATTTGTTAACGTCATTCATTTCTGTTTAGTTTTACATTCAGTGTTTCATTCACATTTACACTATGTTTTGGTTTAAGCACATATAAATGATGCTGAAGTTAAATAAAAGAATACTGAAGATTAAAAAATAAGCAACATTATTTGCATGCAAATTTGTAAAATATGCCTGTGCCCTGCACTAAGTAGTTACTAGCATCTCCGTCAGTATGTCTGTCCTTGTCTGTTGCCATAAGTCATGATGAAATCGACTAAATAACAACAGCTCCTGGCTGGTACAGTATGCCAATTGTTGAATTTGTCACACTTGCTCCTGTCTGTTAAAATATAGCTGCTGACTTAATATTGAGGTCATACAGAAATATCCATGCATTATCTACCAAACTAGACTTTTAAAATCATATTCTTCTGAGTATAATCCATTATGCTAGACCCTTAGGTGAACAGATAGCAATGTCTGCAAAGGAAGACACAACTGTAATTAATATGCTACAGAAGGCAAAAGACTCACTTGCTCAGAAGTCAGTAGTTTTAAAAAATTCAATCTGTTGACAGCTAAGAAAGAAATAGTAAGGAATGATTAGACAGTGCAATTTCAAGCCCTGTATGAGTTTGCATAAGTAATTCACTACAGAGCTTAGTAAGCAAGTTGTTTAATCTTATCTTCATATATGTATATGCAGTCGGTTCATTTTCTATTGAACTTAATTGCTTTTGTGCAACACTTAAAACCTTAGCTAACTGATCAGGTACTGTGTGCAGTTCCCCAAACTGGCACAAACTCAACATAATGACAAAGAGCAAAAAAAGAATCATACTTACTACTACTCACAGCACTCCAGCCATGACTACAACTGCAGTATCAACATTCATTTATGAAGCCATAATATATTTTCAAGTTCATCAATTTATGTCGGTAATGCACTTGCACCACCTCAGCATCTGCCTATCAAGTCCCCCTAACAGCTGTGCCCAGGATAGCCATACTCCTTCTCCACATCATAATTACAGCTCTAGCAATATTCATTTGATTGGTGGCTTTCTACAAGTGCTTGCATGCCATCAACTCATGGCTGAATTGCTTACTACCATTTGTTTGAAGCAGCAAGTAGCAGACCATTCATTAACTACTCCCATGGATAACTCTCTCAGAACCCTGTCACTGACCATAAAACTGCCACCCTGCCACTAGCCCTAACACTAAACCTAGCCCCAAACTCTAGCCCTAAAACTCCCTCATCACTCACTAAACCTTATTTCCAAAGTCCATTCCCTAAACATAAATTCTCTGATTGCCCCTAAACCTAAATTCACCAATCACTCCCTAAAACTTTGTCTCTCACTTCCTAACCATAATCCCAAACTGCACTCCCTAACACTGAATCTTCTAGTTATCTCCTGAATCTAACCACTAATCTCCCTGACCCTCTAATACCTTCCTATTGGCTGCACACTTACCTTGCTCAAACTGTACCTGTCTGAGCAACAGCTCCATTTCCTCCACTTGGTTGCTGCACTTAAATTAACCAAACTCTACCTGTTTGAGTGACAGCTCCATTCCCTTTCCAATGGCTGTTGCACCTTTCTCAAACTCTACCTGTTTGAGTGACAGCTCCATTCCCTTCCCCATGGCTGCTGCATCTTGTTCAAACTCTACCTGTTTGAATGATAGCTCCATTCCCTTCCCCGTGGATGCTTCACCTTGCTCAAACTCTACCTATTTGAGTGCGGCTCCACTACCTTCCCCATGACTGTTGCACCTTGCTCATACTCTACCTGTTTGAGGGACAGTTACATTCCCTTCCCCATGACTGTTGCACCTTGCTCATACTCTACCTGTTTGAGGGACAGTTACATTCCCTTCCCCATGGCTGCTGCACTTTGTTCATGTATTTAGACACATCTGAGCATGAGTTGCAGCCCATGGAAGCTACCTGACACAGTGTACATGATGGTAAGACTGTGGTTTAAAAACAGCTGGGACTCGAGAAGTTAAAATAGACCCTTTGTGTGTGTGCTTAGAAAACACTCCCTTCCTTTCCCTCTGTAAGTACTGATGGAAGTATAAATGCATCTAAAATAAAATAAATTAACATGTACTAACTCTAGTAATGTTTACTTTTGACTACTTTATAATGAACCATGGCTTTGAACCCTCTTAAATGTTTAAATTCTAATATGATTAAGCAGAAGATGGTGGAATTGTTCAGTTATCTATCCTTTTTGTGTTACTGACTTCATCAAACCTCTCTTAGGAAAGAGTAATGTCTGTTCTGATTTGTATGATAGGCAGTTGTTTACTCTGAGATGACATGGGGTTCAGCTTCAATGATTACCATGAACTTTCTACTAATCACGGGTTTGAGACATATCAATTCAAATCATACTAATCTAACCATCTACACAAATAAAGTGTTGCCTGCAACAAAAAGGTGGTATCAGAGTTCTTTTTATTATATGGATTGCAACATTTCTTTTTATTTTAATTAAACAGATTTTTTTGAAGTCAAGCCAGCTATTATAAGTGCACCTAAAAATAACAGACAGTATGAATTCCGATAGTGTTAACAGCACATATTGTAAATGAATTCATGATGATAAGATCAAATAACATTATCTACACAGACAATGCTTAGAAAAATTATCACTAATAGCTACACTTGGTGACTCATAGAAATTTTTTTTGCTGGGGCAAGCCCCACAGCATCCCCATGTGGGGGGAGGCTCTCCACATCTGCCACCAAGTTTAATATATATATATATATATATATATATATATATATATAGATATATATATATATATATATATATATATATATATATATACACACACACACACACACACACACATATATACACACACATATATATCTATATATATATATATATATATATATATATATATATATACACACACACACACACACACACACACATATATATATATATATATATATATATAGAGAGAGAGAGAGAGTTCCTCTTCATATGATCGAATTTCTCTAAACTTGAAAGTCATAAACTCGAAACCAGAATCTCGAATTTGGAGAAACTCGAACATATGAAAGGGACAAAAAAATTAAAAAAAAACACCTTTCAAATGTTTTTGCATGGGGGCTTCACCCCCTGCACCCCCACACCCCCCTACTTAAATATACCTACTCCAGGATTGCACTATACTAAAGGAAAGGAAAATTTCCCATTCCGCGCTATACGCGTAAGCGCAAAACGGAAGATTTTCCATTCCTCCTCTATAGTGTGGTCATGGAACATTCACATTTAAACTGCTAGGGTACAGGGGACCTGCCCCCCTGCAATAAGGTAAGTTAACTTTCTATTTTTTTAAACCTAAGGCTCCCATTCACAATTTCAAGTGAATGGAAGTTCGAGATTCTGGTCTCAAGATTATGAATTTCGAGCTTCCATCCATTCGATCTTGTGAAGGGGAACTATATATATATATATATATATATATATATATGTATATATATATATATATATATATATATATATATATATATATATATATATATATATATATATATATATATATATATATATATATGTGTATATGTATATATATATATATATATATATATATATATACACACACACACACACACACACACACACACACATATATATGTAGACCTTCTCCACATCTTTCCCCAAATGTATATATGTATAGGATTCATTGAAGTGGATGCACGGTGCAACCACACACACAAAAAGTAGGCACAGCTGATTAAAAATGAGCTGAGACTTTGTTTTGATACAAGAAACTATAACCAGGTGCAGCACCATGCTACTGATATGATCACAGTGGTACTTAGGAGGGCAGCTGCAGCAGCATGAGAACTGATGGCTAGTGAGGAGGACTTTTTATGGAACCCCCCACTCACTGAAAATTAGTATTTCCTGTCCACTGTCAGAGATCCAGACAGCTCAGCAGAAGGTTCACACAGATTCCGTGATGTTGGTGCTGATGTGGATGACAGGCCAAGTGTGTTCCAAGAAGAAATTCCAGGTATGCTATGTATGAGGCATTCAATGCCATTTTAGACATCTTTATGTGTTGCTACTTGTACATCTGTAAACAATGAGATGTGTGCCTTAGAAGAGACAAGAACCCAGCAGAGATTCTGTTGAGTAGGATAGTCAGTCTGATTGATTCTGAGAAATTCCTGAAGGGGAAGATAGGCAGAGCACTATTCTCTTGTCCTTGAGTCATTTGCATCATGATGCTTATTAGCCTTCCTTCCACTGCCTTCCCCATTTTCCAGGGACATCAGAATTACCATATGAAAGACAACCTTCACGGGGTAAGCACAAACTTTCTTTGATGATAAATAACCATTAGTTAGATGTAAGTCTAAGGAGAAAGTAAAAGTATGGTAGTCCTTTAACATCTGAAAATGTTTCCCATGAGTGTTTATAACAAACTTTGGATCATTTCCACTCATTATTTCACTTCTTCTTGTCTTTATTGCTTATTATCACAGGTGATCCTGACAGTAATAGTGTAGAACTCATACTACCTGATGTCAGAGGATCAGTAGCCTCTGACAATGAGAGTAGTGATATAGGGGAAAGGTCAGGGGCTGCAGAGGTTCAATCTGACATTGGGGTTGGGGCTCACACATACCTTGGCCTTATTTTAGACATAGTTAGTATGCCCATACATACCAATTCCACTCAGCCCTAAGATACAGGATAGGTTGAGGGTGACACAGTTGATTGGGGTAGTGTGGTTACTTCAGTTGTTTAGCTGATTGAGTCTGACAATAGCCATTGTGAGGGCATGGTACCACACAGGAGGGTAGCTAGAGGTGCTTGGAGGAGGCCTACTGTCCACCACCGTCCTGATGCTGGTGTGTCATTAAGAGTAACCAGATGTATGTATAGGGCTATTATGGCGGCACATACATGTTCCACCAGGGCCTCAGAAAAGACTGTGTAAGTTCTAAACTTGGTGAATACTGATGTGCGTGACTGCCTCAACAATTTTGGTGACTCACTGGATAAGATGAGTGACAAGGTGGATCTGGCAATGTCTGTGATGGAACGTCTCCTGGGGTAGGGCTGGTATCGATGTGTCTTTATAGCCTCAACATCCTCTGGTGTTAGCCAATGTGGCCATGCCAGATCCCATTCGCATAGTGGCACTACCTCCATTGCTGCATTAGTGATCAATATGTCCACACCCAGACATGGTAGGCCTTGGGATCATGGTCCTGGACATACTCTTGAAGAGATCTCATCCAGTAGACATCACTCACATTCAGGTAGCATCCCTGCTTCGAACCAGGAGCATGGAAATGGTGTGGCAGAGGCAGGTTTGCATGGTCAGGAAGGATGACACTGAACTAACAACTCTACCATTCACAGCTCACAGCTCTTTGATATGGCAGGATGCAGTGCAAGCACACAGCTTGATTATATTCATGATGACATACACACACACACACACACACACACACACACACACACACACACACACACACACACACACACACACATGTACAACATGGCACAGACTGTTAGAATGTCTGCACATTTGCCTGTGTCATACTGCAGGGTACCCCCTGATGTGCCTAAACTGTAGAACTGTCACTTCAGCATGCCAAACACATGCTCTATCATATTTCTAGTTTAAGTGTTGGCATCATTGTATCCTTCTTCTATGGGTGTGTGTGCATTTCTGATGGGTATCATGAGCATTACCTGGTCTTGTGGAATATCACTTATAGCAAACCTTGTGTAAAGCTAAAAAATGTGCCATTTGAGTGAGTCATGGTAACTGTCTGGGTTGCCTGCATACACAATGAGGATGATCCCTCAGGCATTGCAGACAACTTCACAGTTGATTAAGTGGAACCCCTTCCTATTGATGTATGTCCTTCCTTGCTAAGCAGGTGGGGTTGTTATTTCTATGTGAGTGCAGTCTATGGCCTCCAAAACTTCAGGGAAGTGTGCTACAGCATAAAATTCCTGTATTGTTCTTGCTCTGTCCTCTGGTGTGTGTAGAAAATAGATGTACTCCCTTGCATATTCTAGCATGGCATTAAAACAATGGTAAAATATTCTGGAAGCTAAGGCCTGTGACATGCCTAGTTTATCTCCTGTGGGTATCTGGAATGTACCAGTAGCTAATATCCTTAATGCTACACATACCTTAGTTTCCACTGGTATAGGTTCTCCTCGATTTCATCTGGGTCTGAGGTGGGGGTGGCAGAGGTTAGCAAGTTCCCTATCAACTCTGTATCCCTCTAATATTTCAATATCATGCAATCCATGGTATGTTAAACAGATTCTGAACACCCTTCTTCTAACTGTATGAGATCTATCAGCATAGATTTGAGCCTGTTGCACATACCCATGCAAGACAGCAACACCAGCCCTGAACATCACATTATTTTGTAAGTGTGATGGTAGCTGTGTTCCAATAGGTTTCAAAGTTCATGGCAAAAAGATGCACCAACTCAACACAATTAATTTATAAGTGCTAATCTATGAACCTATGAACTTCCTGAATGCCTCCACTATCTTGGATGGGATAATTAGCATGCAATTCAGCTGATTATGCTTTCATCAACATACTCTGCTGTTTACCTTTGTTTGGTATCTCAGTCTTTCTGATATTCTATTGAAAAAAGAAGCATGGTCTTAATGACTGAAAAATAGCAACATGAACATATTAAATCAGATTTAAATAGTAGTGACTGATGTCACCCATTAGAAATACACATAACGACAGAAGAGGATTCAATAATACTCAACCTCAAACTACAAACATCATAGAGCATGTGTTTGGCATGCTGAAGTCATGGTTCTGACACATGCACATGATAGCAGTGCAGACATTAGCCATTCATGAATCCGGCCCATTGATTTTGTCTCCTGCAGATGACCAGCAATGGTGACCAGTGCCTCTCCTCAATCCCTGGGTCTACCTAACCCTACTGACCACCCTTTCAATAACTACTAGGTCAGACAAGGAAATCAAAGTATCCCAGGTTCATGTCATACTGCAGACAGGAGTGTTTTTACATATTAACTCCTCTTTCCCCGTGCACACCTGTTAATATCCAGTTGCAAACACGCAATTGACATGTGCAGAATATCATCCTGCCCATAAGATGACTCAGCCAGTGTCTCTCACCTGGTCTCCCTTTAGAAGAAAGTCCATTATGCATCCCCCAACCTGCATCAAGAATCAAAGATCAAAGACAAGATGCATCCAAGTGCACCCACCCACCACAGAATAAAAACACCCATTCTTCACCTGACAGTGCTGCAAATGCCTGAGCCATTAATCAAACTAAGGCCACCTGGGCCACAGTGAGACTTTATTATTCTGTGCCACATCACTGGCTACTGTGATTTATAATGCTGCTGCAAACATTGACACATTATTCAAATAATAATTCTTGATACTTCCACAAATGTATGAAAACTTGCAGGACTATATCCCCTTTGTGACTCTCTGTACCCACTTTGTGGAAGGCATGGCTAGGATAGCTAGAAGATACTAGCAGGCCTCTCAACTGTCACTATTTTGGAGGAACATTCCTATTGTCAAGCCTGATTTACACCTGCACAGGATGTCAATATTTTGGAGGTATGTCCCGATTTTCAGTTGAGATTTACCCATTCACACAATTTTCTGAATCCCTGTCATCACAAGCATAGAAAATCACATTAATATAATCAGCATACTTGTGGCAACAATAATTTAAAGAAATAAAATGAACATCTTATAGCTCCCTATTTCTGAAGCAAAAATAAATTACCTTGAGTGGTACAATTTTGCAATACAGTTCATTAAAGTCTACAGATTTGACACTGCCTCTGATTATCAGCTTATATTTTCCACCAATTTTGTCACTCTCTTGTTTTTGAAACTTATTTTTGACTTGTATCTCACAATCCTACTGAAAGTGGGACAAGTTGTCTGCTATTTTTTATTCAAATGTTATGCGATTTAGAACCCAGATTTTTTTCTTTTTCAAAATCTACAGGTTGAGAGCTATAGATACTGGTATATTATATTTACTGATGAAGTATAGATACTGGTATATTATATTTACTGATGAAGTACAAGGAAGGCTTAGGTTAGAAATTCCATCATATCTTATAGGATCTCTTTTAGCATTGTACATTGGATGATGTACGTAGATAATTTTTCATTCACTTTCGAAGAAAATGCAAAGACTTTCAAAGGATGTTCTAAATGAATGTATAAAGATCAGACTCAAACGTATAGAGTTAATGGGCATCAGTACAGGTATCTGGGTGTTCTGGGTGTTCAGGATTGTTAACTGCAGTTATATCTGGGCTAAGATTGAAATTGGTCTCTTGCAATCACTGCTCACCCCAATCATGAAATAAAAAATAAAATAAATAAAACAAAATGGATTCTTTTCGGCCTTTTTGTCCATGTGATTTATTTCATATATTACAAACTAACAGATCTGGAGCTGCGGTAGCGTTGTTGCCTCATAGTAAGACATTGTAATGTTCGATTCTCAGCTAAAGCGTCTTCTGTGTGGAGACATGTGTGAATGGGCGTACCTTTGTTGAAGGTTGTGCGTCAGGGCCGGCAACTCTGCACGTAAAAATCTACTGCCGATCATTAGCGGACCAGAGTTCCGCTGTGGTGACCCCTAACCGGGAAAAGCTGAAAGACACAAAAACAACAACAACAAACTAACAGATTTTTAAGCATCTACAAGAGCATATAAGTAACACCAAGCATGCTGGTAATACTACTCTAGTGACAGTTCATTCTGATTTAGCACAGGATAGAGATCTATCATTTTAAAGGTTTTTTTTTAATTACTGTCATAATTCTCTTTATGTCTGAGTGTTTCTGGTAATCCATTGGAAAAAGAAACATGGCCTGTATTTCTATATGAAACTTTGTCCTAAAAGGACTAAATATTAAATTGTGTATGAAGTATTTAATTTGATTGGTTGAATAATTAATTGTATTAATGGTGTTTATTTCTTTTGTTAATTGACATTTTAAGCTGGGAAAATAAGAAGGTTTGTGTGAATAGTTACTTGCATACCATTAAGGTGTAAACTGAGGCACTAGTATATAAGATTTTAACATTTTAAAATAAAGACATTGGTTTTAATGGATTACTCTGCTGTAGTTTTTTCCCTTTAGATTACTGCAAATTGACAAACAAAATAAGGCAAATTTGCTAAAGAATTAATTTAATGAACTAATCTGGTATTGTGTATTCAAGAAATCAATTTCTTCATCAGATTCTTTCAGAAATGACAGTTCTTCTGTTTATCTGCAGGTGGATGGAGACTGAACTGTCAAGCATCATTTGTCTGAACTTTAACCTGCCAAGAATCTGAGATCTTCCATAGGAAATCACTGTCAGTGAGTTGTGCTAGCAGTGATGTCCTTTTCAGGGGCAATTTTTCTACTTTTCAAGTTGGTGTGTCCATGTTGTTACTACATATAGGTTCAAGGGTGTAGGGGGCCACCCTCCCATTCCGCCTGCTAAAAAAACTGCTCTTAAAAAATGTGTGTGTGTGTGTGTGTGTGTGTGTGTGTGTGTGTGTGTGTGTGTGTGTGTGTGTGTGTGTGTGTGTGTGTGTGTGTGTGTGGTCGGGGGGGTTGGCTTGTGCCATCAGGAAATTCAATTTGGGAATATTGATCTTTGCGAGTCGGGGTTCATCTATTCATAGTGAAAGCCAGTTTTCACATCAGCCATCAGACTGTACATTACACAATTTCTCTTTGACTGCACTTTTTCAGAGGAAGTCAACACCTTAGACTAAATTGTTACAGTGGCAAAAAGTGTAAAAAATGATGAAGTACCTCTGAGTTAATTATGTCAGTGAAGTCAGCTCCATTGCGTTTGTAACCTCTGAGTTAAGTGCACAAGACAGATCCTGTTGAAGAAAGAGTGGAGGGACATTTTACCAGTTAAAATAAACTTACTTCTGTTTTCACTACAAGTGTACCTTTGATTCATAAATTATATATCTAAATAGTTAATATTACAGTTATGACAAATTTAAAGGGTGCAGGCATTTTTATCATTGACATGATCTGTAGGTTAGCCGTTAGGTTTGTAGAGCATTGCTTGATATAATTTACTCACTGTGTCTACTGATATTGCATTGTTCCCCATATTCTGACTGTCAGAAATCAGACTATTTTTAGCCAGTGATCCCACCCTGCTGTAAGCAAATTGAACTGCAACACATTTACAGCTGCACTGGAAAACAAGTTCTGCCATGTGTGTACCTCAGTCATCACTTATAAAGTGAACTGCTACCTCTGAATCATCTTCTTTAATCCCCCTGTTTAGTGAATGACTTGTTCATAGGTTCATAGGTAGGTACTAGGCTATTGGCTCTGAGGCCTATATAAGCCTAGCCAAAAAGGTTCCCTGGATTTTGCCACACAAGAAAATTATTTTCCTGTGTCCCTGTTGAGCAGAGCTACAGAAGCGATCCCCGGGGTGAATTTCCTATTTCCCATCCAATTGTCAAGATTTTTCTTAAATAGAGCTAATGAGGTGCTTTGTTTGACATGAATGGGTAATTTGTTCCAGAGTATGGGAAGTCTCTGGGACAGGAATCTATCCCTCCAGCATATTCTGTTTATTGTGGTGTCAAGGTTTAGGTCTCTGGAGTGTGTGCCTCAGAGAAATCAGAGTTTCTTTAAGTGTAGCATATCCAACAGCTCCGGGTTTGACATACCTTTGTATGTCAGGCAGAGATCACCTCTGAATAGGCGATATGTGATGGAGTAGAGCTGGAGTTTTTTGAGACGGTCTGTGTATGACATCTGTTTGAGGCTGATAATCCTCTTAGTGAGGTATTTCTGTGACCTTTTCAGTTGTTATAGATATCTTGTGAGGTACATGCCAAATGGGGGATTGTACTCTATAATGGGTCTGATGAGATATGAGTAGAGAGGAACAATGACCTCTTTTTTCTGGAGGAGAACCCCTTAGTGATGAGCTGTGCCACAGAAGGATTTCCTGATTAAAGTGGTGATGTGATTAGTGAAGGAAAGATTACTATCCACTTGTGTCCCAAGGTCTCCTATCACACTTTCGATGTTTAGTAGTCTACCGCCTATGTGGTAGTTCATGGGTACAGAGTTTTTCCCAAAGGGGATGACAATGCACTTTTTGGCATTGTTGCGGCTATGACTTTGCCACCAAGCATCTGTCTCTGTGAGGCCCCTTTGTAGAATGTCTACATCATTAGACAATTCTATTATGGCTCCTAGTTTGCAGTCATCTGCGAACTTCATTAGCCAAAGAACTTCTGTGTAGCCTGAACAAAACAGAAGTAAATGCCAAACAGGAGAGACCCAGGACTGAACCCTGTGGAACTCCACTTGTCACTGGTCTGAAGTCGGATTTGGAGTTAGCTACTTTCACTGTGTGGGTTCTGTCAGTGAGCCAGTTGTCAACCCATCTTGTGATATAGGGATTTATGCCCAGTTTAGTGAGTTTATCTATAATTCCAGAGTGGGGGGATGGTGTCAAAAGCCTTGGCGAGAACAAGATAGGGTGTGTGCACCACCTTACCCTTGTCCACATCTCTGGTGACTGCTTCAAAGAAGTCAATCAGGTTTACGAGACATGATCTACCTTTTACAAACCCAAACTGAGTGGGGTCCAGAGTTTGGAGGTTACCAATGTCTTTGTTTATAAGCTCAAAGGTGATGTGTTCCATGGCCTTGCAGACCAGGCTCATTAGGCTAATGGGGAGGTAGTTTTCGGTGTCCGTAGTAGCGCCCCTTTGTGAAGTGGGATAGCCGTTGCTGTGCACCATTCAGTAGGCACAAAGACTGAAGTGATGCTATGACTGAACATGGTACTTAGGTGGGGTGCCATTTCGTTATGTAGTTCATGCAAAACACAGCCTGAGATGTTGTCTGGTCCCATGCATGCTGTGGTCTTGGCTTTGGAGAATGCGGTCTTTACTTGTTAATCCATGATGACAGGGGCTTTGCATTCTGCTGGTATTGAGATGGGGCCTTTGGGGGGGTGAGAGGGGCTTAAAGTTAGCACTGAACCTATCTGCCAGGATGTTGGCCATATCATAGGTTCATAGGTTGGCACTACGCTATCGGCCCTAGGGCCTATACAATCCTAGCCATAATAATTCCCTGGCTATGGCTTCCCACACTATTTACTTCCCTGGACCCCTGTCTAGCAGGGCGACTGACATGATCCCTGGGCTGAATTTCCTTTCTCCCATCCAGCCATCAAGGTTCCTTTTGAAGAGGGCCAAAGAGGTGCTCTGCTTGACATGTATGGGCAGTCTATTCCAGAGTCTGGGGAGTATCTGGGTCAGGAACCTATCCCTCCAACATGTTTTGTTTATTGTGATGACAAGGTTTAGATCCCTGGAGCGTGTGGCTCTGAGGGATTGAGATTTCTTTAAGTGCAGCATGTCCAACAGCTCTGGGTTTGAAATGGCCTTGTATGTTAAGCAGAGATCTCCTCGGAGTAAACGATATGCGACAGAATATAGCTGGAGTTTTTTAAGGCGGTCAGCATAGGGCATCTGCTTTAGGCCTGTGATTCCTTTAGTGAGGTATTTCTGCGGCCTTTCCAGTTGTTGCAGATGTCTTGAGAGGTACATACCAAATGGGGCGTTGTATTCTATAATGGGTCTAATGAGGGATGAGTACAGTAGGACAATGACCTCCTTTTTTCTGGATGAAAAGCCCTTAGTGATGAGGTGTGCCACACAAAAGGATTTCCTGACTGTTGTGGCAATGTGGTTATTGAAGGTGAGACCACTGTCCACCTGTGTCCCTAAGTCTCTTATCACACTTTCTGTGTTTAGTGTGCTGCCACTTATGTGGTAATTCATGGGTACATGCTTTTTCCCAAAGGGGATAACTATGCATTTCTTGGCATTCAGCTTGAGCCCATGGTTCTGGCACCAAGCATCTGTTTCTGTAAGGCCCTTTTGTAAAGTATGGACATCATTTGGGGATTCAGTAATGGCTCCCAGTTTGCAGTCATCTGCGAACTTTGATAGCCAGAGTCCCTTAGTGTTGGCCTGTACTTCAGAGAAGTAGATGCCAAACAAGAAACGTCCCAGGACTGAACCCTGAGGTACTCCACTTGTCACTTGTCTGGAGCTGGATTTGGAGTCAGCTACTTTTACAGTGTGGGTTCTGTTAGTAAGCCAGTTGGCAACCCATCAAGTGACATAGGGATTAATGCCCAGCTTAGTAAGTTTATCTATGATTCCAGAGTGGGGGATGATGTCAAAGGCCTTGGTGAGGTCCAGATAGGCTGTGTGGACTGCCTTACCCTCATCCACGGCTCTGGAGACTGATTTGAAGAAGTCAATCAGGTTCAGGAGACAAGATTGGCCCTTCACGAACCCAAACTGGGTGGAGTCCGGTGTTTTAAGGTTGCCAATGTCTTTGTTTATAAGTTCCATGATAATACGTTCCATGGCCTTGCAGATCAGGCTCATCAGACTGATGGGGCGGTAGTTCCCACCATCCAAGGTGGATCCCCCCTTGTGGAGTGGGATAACTGCAGCTGTGCGCCACTCAGTGGGCATGAAGCCTGAGGTGAGGGTGTGATTAAACATGACACTTAGGTGAGGTGACAGTTCATTTTGTAGTTCATGTAGTACACAGCCCGGGATGTCATCTGGTCCCATGGATGCTGTATTCTTAGCTTTGGAGAGTGTGTTTTTTTATCTGTGTGGCCATTATTACTGGAATTTGGCAATCTTCCGGTATTGAGATGGGCCATTTAGGGAGTGAGGGGGGTGATGTTGGCACTGAATCGTTCTGCCAGGATATTGGCAATATCCTTGGGATAAGTATATTTAATGCCATTCTGTTGTAGCTCAGAGCAGATCTGAGCATTGCCATTTAGATTCTTGACATAGTAATAGAATACCTTGTAGTTGTCTTTGGAATCTTTGTCAATTTTATTTTTGTATGGAAGTTGGTTTTGTATATATAGTATATATATAGTGCCATTGTCCTGTAGCTCAGAACAGATCTGAGTGTTCCCATTGAGATTCTTGACATAAATGTAGAATGCTTTGTGGTTGTCTTTAGAATCAGTGGAGGTTTTATTTTTGTAACTAGCTTTGGAGGATTTTATGAGGGATCTCAGCTTCTTACTGAGGCCAAGAACAGGGAGTTCCTCCAATCATTGGATTTTACTCTTTTTTACAACAGCTTCTTCCTTCTCTTCTAAAGTTTGTTAATGGCAGGGGACCATCAGATTGTCTTCCCTTTTTTGGAGGATAGCATCTTGGTTCTGTTGGGGATGGCATGATCCATGCACTTGTGTATATGCTTGTACAGTGCATTTGTATAAGATTCTGCAGTTGTACCTCTATTTTCCATCTGCATGGGTATCGTGAAGTTTGCCACTTCTGTCTTAAGGAGCATGAAGTTGGCTTTGGAGAAGTTTTTTATGGTGGTTTACTTGATGGGGGTGGGATATGGATGTCTATTGTGATTAGCTTGTGGTTGGATCTGACCAGCGAGGAGTCAACCTCTGGCATGGAACACCAGTTTCCCATATTGGTAATAACCAGGTCCAGGATATTGCTGCTCCTGGTGGGGGTATGGTCAAGCTGATCTAAGGCGTTGGAATTTATGAATTCCAGAAAACATTGAGCAAATGAGTTTGTACATAAGTAGTTTTCCCAGTTGATGGTGGGGTAGTTGAAATCGCCCATTATTAGGGTATTTGGGTTGTACCGTAATATTTTCCAGTATATCAAGAAATGAGGAGTGGGAATCCTGAGGCATGGTGGAGGATCAGTAACAAGCTACAACCTGGATTGCAGTCATGCATAATGTTAGTTGCACTTGGATAATTCCAGATGCATTATGTTGAGCAACTAGCCTGGAGGTGTGGATATCCTTAATAAATATGGACACTCCTCCTCCTTTAGTGTTACGGTCCAGGTTAGGTAGCTGAAAGGTGTGGTATGAATTATAGCCTGGCAATGCAGGGGTGCTCTCTGGAGCCTTGAACCAGGTCTCAGTCACTGCACAGATGTCGATGTTCTCCACTTTAAGGAGTGCCTCTAGTGAGTGCATTTTGAGGTTTAGACTTCTAACATTGAGTAGCATTACCTTCAGATTTTGCTTGCTTGTACCTGTTATGGTGGTAAATGTGTCATTTGATCCTTGCCTAAAATAGGCACTATATGGGGTGGCAAGAGCCTTAGCCAGTATCCAGAATCCCAGAGGCGACAGGTGCAGGCCATCTCTGGCAAAGCATCGTGGTCCGTTGATCATGTCATCCCAGGGAGACAGATACTGGATCCCCTTAGAATGACACCAGAAGCTTAGCCAGTTGTTGAAGTTAATAATTTTGTCCTTGTACTGCGGTGGTGGTGCTGCAGTAGCGTTGTCACCTCATAGCAAGACGTTGTCCCGTTCAATTCTCAGCTAGAGCGTCTTCTGTGTGGAGGCATACGTGAATGGGGCGTGCCTTTGTTGAAGGTTGTGCATCAGGGCTGGTAACCCGGTACGTAAAAATCCACTACCAATCATTAGCGGACCGGAGTTCCGCTGTGGTGACCCCTAAGTGGGAAAAGCCAAAATACACAAACAAACAAACTGTGGTATCATTCTGGGTGATGGCAGGATGCTACTCAGGGCTAGAGTCATACCTGCCTGGGCTACAAGATCTGAGAGCTCCTCCATGTCTCTTTTCATGTAGTCCAGGGAGGTATGTCTCAGGTCATTCACACCAGCTGGACAATGACAGAGTCATATTTGTACTTGTTGTGGAGTGACCTGAGTGTTTGCATTGTGTGGCGGATCCTGGCACCCAGCAGGCAGCTGACAGTAACTTTCTTCTTGTTTAGCCTGGTAAGTGGGACATCAGTGTGCCTGATTATAGAGTCACCTATAACTAGTGTGTTGGGTAGATTATTTTGCCTTATGGGCTGAGGTTGAGTAGCACACTGATTTTGTGGGGTATGTGTAATTTGGGTAGTGTTGGAGGATGGTGGCTGCTTGCATTTCAGCTTTGGAGGTCTCTGTTGCTTGGGCAGATTTTTATTGAGAACCTCAGTGAATGTAGGTGTGTGTTTTGTGTTTCTATGTGTGGGTTTTCTTGGCGTGGGTTTTGAAGGCCTATATGTTGAGTGTGGTATGGTGCAAGTGTTTACCTTCTCCTCTTGACTGTCAAGTCCACTCTTGGCTGGAGAGAGCTTGGCTTCCAGTTTGGCAATATAAGTGCATCTCTCACAGGTTGTAGTGTTGGGTGGTAGGAGGAAAGGGTTGTCAGTGTACATGAGGCAATTGCTACATTGCCTCAAGATGCCCAGATTCATCAGGTGGACAGGAAAAAACACTGGGAGCTGACCCTTGGACATGCCTGGACAGGTGCTTATTAACTTGAGTACTAAAAACTATTTTCCTCTTGACAAGTGAGGAAAGTTGAGTGCTGTAGTAATTTGTAGGTTATTTAGTGCTTACAACGAGTTCTGAACAAGTGCAGATTACAAATAAACAGTTTTGAGTGCTGAAACTAGAAAACTGGCTAGCACTAAGGGAAAATTTGAAGAGCAGACTTTTTGGCACCGGGAATACTTTAACCCTAGCTAGGTGGCGCTGCACGATGTGCAAACCCACACAAACATGGGTTTTTAAGCCAGAAAGTTAAAAGGGATAGAAAGCAGCCCCAAACGGCCAATAAGGTACAATTCCTGAGTTGGAAACCACTCCTCTAGTGACAGATACACATCTCAATGCTTATCACTCCCACTGATAAGCAGAAAGACTTCCCTCTACCACAGCAAGGTCTGGACAACTCAGAAACACAAAACTAAAGTCCTGAAACCAGTAAATCTGGGGTCTAGATTATTCTAGTATAGAAAAAAGGCAGGAAATGAGCAAACAGATAGTATTTTTTTTTTTAGGTTAAATTCAGAAAAATGCAATTAAACAGTAAATAAGCACAGAAAAGGCTATCACACTTGAGTGCGTAGCCTACAACAGTAAATCCAGTTTAAACTTTGAAATTAAGCAGAAATCAACTGCACAACAGTAAAATGATTTAAAATGCAGTAGAAATAGTAGCAAAAATGGCTTGGAGAAGTGCAGTTAACAAAAACAGTCAAAAAAGCCAAAAGGGTACTTGAATCAGCAAAAAGTCTCTCATCCTCGTTTCTGGTGCTGTAGTAGTCTGCAGGATGCCCAAACAGGATCCACTGAGCTAAAACAAGCACAAACCCATGCAAATGTGTGTTTTTAAGCCAGAAAGTTGAAAGGGATAAAAGCAGCCCCAAATGGCCAATGAGGTACAATTGCTGAGCTGGAAACCACTCCTGTAGCAACAGATAGGCAGCTCAATGCGTACCACTTCCATAGATAAGCAGAAAGACTTCCCTCTTCCACAGCAATGTCTGGACAACTCAGAAACACAAAACTAAAGTCCTGAAACCAGCAAATCTGGCATCTGGACTATTCTAGTATAGAAAAAAGGTAGGCAATGAGCAAACAGTAATTTTTTTTGTTTTGTTTTTTAGGTTAAATTCAGCAAAAAATGCAATTAAACAGTAAATAAGCACAGAAAAGGCTATCACACTTCAGTGTGTAGCCTACAACAGTAAATGCAGTTTAAACTTTGAAATTAAGCAGAAATGAAGTGCACAACAGTAAAACAATTTAAAATGCAGTAAAAATAGTAGCAAAGATGGCTTAGAGATGTGTGGTTAACAAAAACAGTCAAAAAAAAGCCAAAAGGGTACTTGTAATCAGCAAAAAGTCTCTCTACCTCATTTCTGGTCCTGTAATTGTCTGCAGGATGCCCAAACAGGATCCGCTGAGCTAAAAGCTAGCCCCTCACAACTCCTGTACATCACCATATCCCTTCTTCACCCAAGCTCACCAAACCCCTTGACATTTTTGGTTATGCATATCACTCTGCTCTCCTCTCTAAACTAAAAACCATGAAAAAACCTCTGTTCCTCCTCGTACACTTCTTTCCCCATAACTGGAGTACCACTATGATTCTGGGAAAAAGAATACGTCATCCATCAAGTGTCACCCGAACTGGACCTAGTATTCCATGTACGTCTCAAAAAAAAAAAAATTAAAAACAGTTCCAAGACTGCTTCTTTCTACTGTCAGTCTGTTCATCTGGAAATACAGATTAATACTTAACTGGCTCTGAAGTTTCTCTTCCTAAGCTAAGTCAATTGATTCAAACCACTTGTAATGGCAGCTCTGTAACAAAACTGTAGTTCCTAGCTGGGAACAATGGGGTACGCATGTATATTTCGGCTCTTGAAATCTCAATATTCCATCCATGGCTATCTAAATGCAGTAATTGGCAGCCAAATTGTCAGAATTGTATAATCTTCCGAAAACAGTAAACTGCATATGCAAATGCGAATGAAAGCAAATCCAAAGGAAGAATGAGGATGGAGATACAAGTCCAGTAATATCATAAATTTCTTCCTGGTCATACTCAAGAATGGTTAATGATCCTCGCAATGCAATGAAAAGCAGTCGTCCCCAATCAGTAAACAGTCATTATTTAAACTCATCCTGCAAATGTACTTAAACATCTTAACAAAAATAGTCATTATCTAAAGTTTGTAAGCATTACATGCCCATCTTGCACCGCAGCTTCAGCTGCCACTTTCCCCTTCTCTGTCCTCTTAAGTGCCTTTCCCAAATGGGTTTTCCCATTATCACTCTGTCCTAACAGGAATACCATTAAACTTTTCTTCAGCTTTTCTCTGTTCATTGTTTTCTTCTTCCATTTCAGGTCTATCATTTTATTATCTAACATATTTATTTGATTTTTGCTGTCTGACATATTCTGTAGGTCCTACTACTATTGAAGAATGGAGTTCACATCAGAATAAGTGATACGAACTTTATTTCTCGTCTCTTCCTGCACTGATTTTCTTATGTATTGCCTTATGTTTATTAGTTTCTTGTAGGTTTTTTTGTTTGTTTATACAATAACAACACATACACAATATACATTTCCTCTTACATAGGAATGTACAAACAATAGTAGGGAACTAATTACAAACACCATAACATTCCTAGCCATATACACCTTTAAGAACACCCACTTAAATTTTCCTGCCTCCATTTTCAAAAATGTAATAGTGTTTAACTCTCAAACTGAGCAGAGCTGACATGACATCCCGGGTTGGGAGGGTGGCCTAATGGTTAAGGTGTTTGCCTGAACCTATGAACCTATAAATGTGTGTCTACTCATCTTTTCATGAAGATTAGCCTTACAGGTAGTGAAAGTAATAATTTACTTTTGCAGTAGTAACTTATTCTATAGGCTGTCAATATATTGATTTAAGAACCTGCCCTTTCAGTGAGTATTCTTTATTTGTAGTGGTAGATTAGGTCCCAGGTGTGGAAGTTTCTAAAGCAACTGTTTTTGCAAAGAAAGAGAAGTTGAAATAGGACTGGGTCTCCTCAAAGCAACCTGTAGGCTACTGAGTATAATGAGATTATTGATTTTCTTGTAAGGTATCTTTTTTACCACAATATCCTCCTTTATTTCATCTTCAACTTGATTGCAAGTTTCCAAGCAGTGCACTCCTCATGCTTGGTGTACAAATAACTTACCAGGGACTGTGCCTTATGTCTTACATCTACCTTACTTACCTCTCCATTTCTTCCTCCTTGTCTTACTTTATTTATACAAAGGCTACAGTCCAAGGCTAGTATGAACAGTTCTCTTCCAAGCTTACAAATGGTTCCACTTTTTTGCACCCATCCTATCTATTGCCCTCAACATCTTTACTATTATAATTGCTTGTAATACTACCAATGATAGTATTATTCATTAGTTGGTAGATAAAACAGTCTACCAAACAGCTAACTATGCAGACACTAACTGCTTTTCAAACAATGACAAGAGTAGCTATGTACAGAAAGGAAATAAATAACTAAAGTCAAAACAATGAAGATATGCATTAAAAGAACACTCCAGGCTCAGTCACAATTTTACTCAACCACGAGTCTTCTTCTTTCTCTATAAACTGATCCTAGCCATCAGCAATTATCAAAATGCACAAAGAAGTTTGTCACTTGTACATTTCTGTCTTTCCCTAGCGTAGGGCAGGAAAGCCCATCCCCTGTTCTTTGCTATTGCATTCTTTCTGGTCTAATTGGTCTCCACCCTGCTGACGTACCTTCGACATAGTCAAAGCAGTAGTTCCCTCTCCAGCTGATCCTCCCTCACTGTGACATCACCATTATCTAGGTCAGCCCTTATCAGTTATTATAAATTACAGTGTAACTTGTTGTGGAACTCTATTCCATTCACTGTTTCAGTCCGGAGTAAAAACAGCATTGGATCAAGTCTTTTCTCTATCAAAATTGCAAGCCAAGTCCCTTGGGAATGTTTTCCTTTTGCTTAAAGATTTTTCGGTAAGTTCCTTTAATTATTTATAATGCATATAAATTTCTGCCGCATTACATTGCTCTTCAAATCTATTTGTAGTCCTTCATTGTGAAATCCATGCTGTACGATATTGGTCTCCTAAAAATGCCTCTCATCGGTTTAAAATATGTATGCTACTGTAACATTACTTCCTTTCCCTCGCCTCACACATAGCCAGTATGCATTCTCACAGTGTAATGTGTCCTTAATCAGTGCCCTCACTCCTCTGCATTTTATATAATTTTAATGCAAAAAAATGAAGCTATTTCAGCATTTATAACTTTTTTTTTTCGGAAATCAAATTGCCTTTCCCATCTTCTGTTCACCTGTTGCCCACCGGTACATGGTCGTGGAATCCTTGCAGACATACCGTAAAAAAAAATGAGTGCATGTCTGTGTGGGTATAGTTGCAGAGTGTGTTTGGTTATATGTCTGCATGTGTGTGCGTGAATGTGGCCATGAAAGCAGTATGTTTGTGTTTTTTAATGCAGAAGTGTTTGTGCCTGAACAAGAGCAAGCAATACATGATAAAATGTACAGTTTGTGCATGTAAGCAGTGTGTATGCCTGTGTGAATGCATGAAATTATGTGTTTGAGTGAATGGAATAGAGTTAGCAATGCAGGAGAGAAAGAACAGTGTGCTTGTGAATACAGGATGTAAGCGTATGAATGCAGGAAAGCCTGTGTATGAGAGAGAGTTTCCGATGCATGAGTGATTGAATTTGAGAATGTGTGTGTGTAAGCAGAATGTGTTTGTGTGTATGTGTGTATGAGAGATGGGGTATCTGGTTAGGCTGCCAGAAACAGGAACAAGCTTCATTAATATAAATTTTATTCCATTGACCAAAACATTATTATCACAACCATATTGCCAAGTGGAGAAACAGCTGTATGCCCAGCCGCACTCCTGCCGATAACTTTGTGCTTGTCCTAAGAAAGTTATTATTTACATGAAGAAGTGCAGCTTTGCACATTTAAAAGAGTAGACTATATTTTTGGCCATTGGAAACAGTTGTTGTGTCTTTCGGCTTTTCCCAGTTAGGGGTCGCCACAGCAGAACTCCGGTCCGCTAATGATTGGCAGTAGATTTTTACATGCCGAGTCGCCAGCCCTGACACACAACCTTCAACGAAGGTACGCCCATTCACGCATGTCTCCACACAGAAGACGCTCTAGCTGAGAATCAAACAGGACGTCTTACTGTGAGGCGACAACAATTGGAAACATTGAGAACCTTATATGCTTATTTGGGGATCATAGTTGTCAGCCTTTCTTGTCATGAATGTAGAACAATAGTCTGACATGGTTAAAAGCATCCGGCTATCCTTGATAAATGTTTTAACAAGCAACACAGTGGCGGATTTAAGCTTTGGTGCAGGGGCGTGCCCACTCCTTTTTGCTAGAACACATGCAGTGCAGCCTAGTGACAAAAAAGCTTTTCTAACTGTTATGTGTTGAAATCTGACTAAACTGGTACAAAATTTAGGGGGTATTCCTCTTATTATTTCTAATTTGGTGATACATTTTCAACCCACGTTAGAGAAACTTTTTTCTTTTATGCCTTTACCATAAGCCACTATGGGAGATAAACTAGGAGAGCCGCTCAGGCTCTTATCTTGATCAGATGATATGCTCATTCTAAGATCCTGATTGGTTTCTACAGTTGTGTTGTCATCATAACTGGCAGTTTTGTTGAGGTTTCAGGACTTCGTAGGAGAAAAAAAAAAACTGTCTGGGAAAATGTCACGAACATAGGTAGACTCAACTTTCAAGTCTGACAGAGGGAGAAAACAACACGAAGAGAGGTTTTTCTGAGGTTATGGGAAAATAGTTAACGTTAATTAAAAAAAAAAAAAAAAAAAAAAACAGGTGAGATGCAATTGTTTCCTTTGGGTGAATACATGCAGCCAGCAGTAGCACAGAAGGGGGAGGGGGTGAGAGGGATAAGCACCCAGGGCACTAGCTTGAAAAGGAAACAATTCACAGAAATTAAATAAATAAAAATGTATATATATATATATATATATATATATATATATATATATATATATATATTTGATTTTTTTCAAGTTGTGAATGAGGTAGCATGGAGCAAGCACAGGGACCCAGGGGAAGCTATCCTAGTCAAAACAAAAATGATTACATATTGTGCAAAAACACAGATTTAACATATGTAGCTTATTGAGTGTTTTTGTTTCACAGTTGTTATATCCCAGTATCTGTCAACTTTCCGGCATTTCCTGGACAAACATTAATTTAGTTTTAAAATAACAGGGTGCCAAAATTTTCTAGTGGCTCCTTTAAAACAGAATTGCCTCATAGCATCATCTTTCCACATGCATAGGCGTGCAGGCTCATCGACGCAATGTCAAATGCGATGATATTGCTGGAGTTGTACTCGCAAGTATTACAAGATTGTGAGGCAGGCAAGGACATGAGCATTATTTTGAGTCTGGTTGTTGTTGTCTTTCGGCTTTTCCCGGTTAGGAGTCGCCACAGCGGAACTCCGGTCCGCTAATGATTGGCGGTAGATTTTCACGAACGCCGAGGTACCAGCTCGACGTTCAACCTTCAACAAAGGCACGCCCATTTATGTATGTCTTTCGAACGCCCACCCAACCGTGGGGAGGACATGCAGACTCCACACAGAAGGCACTCCCTGCACTCCAGCCGAGAATCAAACAGGAGAACCTCTTGCTGTGAGGCAACAACGATTATTTTGAGTCTGGTAAAAGGCAGTAAATCAAGTATTTATCATGTGTCCAACTGTCGACTTTTAACTTGGTTGGTTTAGAAAATTGAAAGTGTGCTTGAATTCCATAAAAGTGTATTTACAGAACTTAACTGAAGTTAAGTAAGTTCAGTAGGGATTAATGGAAGTAACTGGAATGGAAAGGTACAATTTTATTTGCTGCAGACTTTAGTCTCATGCCGATTGTAATTGTTTTTGTGTGTGCCCCTGCCTCACTGCAACTATTTGATAGATTTCATTTTCCTTAATTGCATGCTGGTAAGCCATATTGGTTTACCTAACTATATTGGACAGATAGATTTTCCAACTTTATTGCTTATATTGTGCAAACACTGTACTGTACTGTACTTTTCGTCTTTTACCAGCATTAGTTCCATGAACTGTACTTTTTTCACTGATAAAGGAAGAATTATCCCATACCACATCCTTTATCCATTTTTACTGTAACAATTTTTTTTGTCTCTATGTATAGCCTTTATTAGTACAGTGGATTTGCTGATGCCAAAAACTTTTACCTGTCCAAACTATATTTATTTGATATTTTTAGCTTATTATCTGATCTTCTATTAACAAATAACCATTACTGTTTTACTTGACCTTCATCCTCAGATTTCTAATTTTTGTTGCGTAGACTAACATTTCTGACAGCTCTCTGCAATCTACACAGCTACTGTTGTATTCAGTTTTATAGCTAGATTTTATTATAGCCGGTGCTGTACGTCTTGTCATTCTTTTCACCATTAAAGATTATATACAGGATTATCAGCAGGTCACAACCATAACCTGATTATGTGTTCAAGACATGAATTCCAAGAACTTCACCTTGAGAGTGAAGTTCAAAAGGTGAATCTTGGCATCCTTGAAAAGAACATATAATTAAGGGTTATGATCATAGAACCAATCATAGTTCTTTGCAGTACATGGAGCTTTATCTGTTCCATGTACTACTAGTTATAGGTGAAAAAGATAAATGCTTTGCTGGCTTTCAGAGCTGTAAAGCAGTTAGCAAGTGCTGTCAGAAAGACGGTGTAACCCATCTCTTATGTTTGCGCTCACTCACCTTCCATGCCTCTCAGTTGTCCAGATTTTCACAGAATGTTCAGATTTTTTGCCTCGTTTTGGCCTGCTCCTCATACCATCTGTCATTTTCTGACAAATCACTGAGGACTAAGTCACTAAATAATGACATACATTTGAGTTTTAAACTTCGTATCCCTTACAAAATGCAGGCTAACATACATCTTTTTATTATAGGAACTTTCTACATTTATAATCAAGAGCACATTACCAGCACAGACAGCAAGCAGAAGCAAATCTATTTTATTCTGCCACTTTCATTTGTTGGTCAGTACTGGTGCCATTTTACCTACCTAGAGTGAGACCCAATCTTAAAAAGTTAAGAAGGGGGAAATTAATAGTTGTTAAGATTGGGTCTCATGCTATAGTAGTGATTACCTGATAGTCTTTTTCCTAATATCAGAGTGCCATCTCTGCTCTCCATGCAGTACATTGTTGTTATGGTTGCTGTTACTGATTAGTAAATTTGTTGACAAAAAGAACTTCACTGCAGTCCCTTGACCTGCCTGTGAGTGGTGTGTATATGACAGAAGTCATCTGTTCTCTCCTTTCTATACCCATTTGTGTCTCAGTAGAGTCTCCTTGAGGCTAAAAGATTGTCAGAGAACAATAGTCCCTAGGAGGTACAGGGTCAGGTACAATATAGGCATAGCTGTTTTAGACCTTTCAAAATGAACTATATTTAGAATTTTCATTCTGGGGTACAGTGAACATCATTAAACTTAGCATTTTAAATAAAATGTTATTCTTTCCCTACATGTTTCTCTTTGGCTTGGTCCTGACGACTATAAGACACATAAAGGCCATATTTATATGTGTGTGTATGGGGGGGTCTTCAGATATCTCTATAATTACAGTTCAGGTCTGTCTTTTATTTTTAAATTGCTAAAACAATGAACTTCCCTCCCTGGGATTCAATAACGCCTACACTAAGTGTATACCAGTAAACAGACATCACAGACATAACTCACATCTTCTTCCTCCTAATTTTAGTTTTCCTACTGATAATTTTGCAGCTTTAAATATTGACAGGGATTCATAAAAGGTACCACAAAGTGTAGACTACATGTATACTTAGTGCAATCTTTCTGAGTGACTAGAAATCATAAAAAATGTGATAAAAATGTTCTTGAATTCATATCGTGTACACATACTGTAGGCTTTATTGAATCTGCCTCCCTATCTATTGGTGCTTGGTGTGCAGAGTTATTGTACAAAGTTAAAGCCACTTTTGTGTAGCTTGCTTTTTCAATTCACATCACTTCTGAATTAAGGTAGGTAGGGAAACTCTTTATTTAACTGTGGGGTAGCTTGTGTGGACTGGTTAGCTAATGTCTTAGTTTTAGGTTTCTTGTATACTTTCTGGACATTTAGATGGTGACAGTTTGGCCATTCATGTTTGCAGTGTTTGATAGAAGATAGGATCTAGCAGTAGACTGGGAAAAGTTAAAATATATGGGGTAGGAGTTTGATTATCTGACTGGAAGAAAGTTTCATATATGTGAGCTGAAAACATTTTCAACTGTATTGGGAGCTTTTGCAGTAGCTTATTTACTGCACAACTGTTTAGTCCTGATTTAATTTGTGTATATATGATCAAAGAAGTGGAGAAGGTTGGGACTGAGAGAAGGAAAGTTGGCAGTGGAGCAAGGAAGAATTCCTAGATTCTGTGAAGAAGTTAGCAGAATGCTCTGGTTATTGGTCAGTCAAAACAATAGAAAGTACATACAGCTGTTACTTGTAAGATTTTGTGATTTTTTTTTTCTCCAGAGTATTTGAGAACAGATCAAACTTTCATCCTGTTTCTGCTATAATTTAGAAATTTAGACACGTGTTTGTGGCTTTAGTATCTGAAGTAGAGTATAAGTGAGAATTAAATCCAGCATACTAGTGCATGGAAAGCTCATTCAAAAATAATGTTATGTCAAACAGTACAGTGTGACAGTACCATACTTGATGAAGTTTTTGTGATGAAAGAAGGTACTACCAGCACTGCTAGCTGGAATTTTGTAAATAATTATATGTCATTTGTGAATATCAAACTGATTTATACAAGATGCTTGTGTTACAAATGTATTAGAACTGTGGGTTATACAAGATGCTGGTGTTACAAACATATTAGAACTGTATGTCATGTGTGTATTAGACTGATTTATACAGATGTTTGTGTTGAAAAGGTATTTGTAAAGTGCTTGCATTTGAAATGTAACCACAGTTTGCCTTACTGGAGAGAACAGAAATGTACATGCACTATTATAACTGTTTAAATGTATATGTTTTAACAGAGGAAACTGGAGGGTTAACTTCAGTCCAGCAAACTTTAGAAAAATATCTGAAATTAAATCACTTTATAGGCTATGCCATAAATCTGCTATCTCACAGGTTTCAAGGCAACTAAAGACACAAAGTCTGTACTAGGAAGTTTTCTGTATTGTCTTTGGGGTGAACTAATTACTCTCTGGAAGTGTGGAGGTATGCAATTGTTTTATGACTTCAGGCACCTGCTAAAGATCTAGCCCTTGTGTGTGTATTTTTACATGTAGGTGCTAAGTCCTACCAGCTTCCAGCAATGGGGGGCTTGCATGGGAACTAGAAGTCAGATGACTAGAAATTATATCATTCTGCATGGTATGCCTAAAGTCCCTTAGTGAGACAGAGCATTCTGTATTCTGTCTTGGGCCTGACAACAGCAGAAGAACCATTCACCACATCATCTGCCTTGCTCGGTGAAGTAAGTTATTAAGGAATAGTATAATTCTCATAGATTCAATCAGGAATACAGTGAAACTTAGTTTAGATATTGTTTTTTCTTTATTTGTCTGAGCCTGTCCTTCAATGTTATTTTACATATTTCCTGTGATTTTAAACTCAGATGCCACTATGAATATATTGTGAGTATTTTCTTGTTCTTTTAACCTTTTATTGTGGCTGATCTTTAAAGAAATATTTAAATTTTGAGAGTATTTGCATATTTATTTGGTGACACTGTGTGGGCCATTCCTAATAGCCTTGATCTTGGTCAGACTACCATTTGTATTAATATTAACTTCACTCAGTATATTGGGTACCCTTGAAAGAGCCTTAAGGTAGCTGGCAGGAGTGTCTGGTGGCAGTCGTAACTACCTTATAGCCTGGGCAGAAGTGGGCATAGCTAGTAAACCTGTGTCAGCCTTTCCCAGCTGTGTGTGTGTGTGTGTGTGTGTGTGTGTGTGTGTGTGTGTGTGTGTGTGTGTGTGTGTGTGTGTGTGTTTGTGCGTGCTCGCACAAATCAAATCTCAAAGAGTGTGCATGTCAGCTACTTAAACAGGAACACAAAACACTGGTTGGAAAAAGAGAGTGTTGGAGGACTTGGCTTGGAACTCTGGCTAAGGACTCAACTCTATAGCTGTGCTAGTGGGAAGTCTTATTGGGGATCTGGAGAAAGAGAGAGGAACCAGACCCCAGACTGATTGTGTTCCATGTGTGCTCTTAAGGGAAATTGTGTTTGATTGTGATGATGCAGACAGCTGCATCTGGAGATACTGTGTGTGTACCTGTTATCCTCCCAATGAGCATCCCCCACTGTTGCCAGTGGTGAGGATTGAGGGTCCTTGATTACTGGCCTAGAGATGGGGTGTCACAGTTCTTAATTCATTTTCTACAGACAAGTGTCACACACTCTCTTCAACACCATATTTATCTTTTGCTGATGGTTATGGTTGTTGTTTTAAGTTACAACTAAAACCAAAACATATACATCAGTCTTCTATTTTCTACATTAGTGCCATTCCAAAGACATATGTTCCTCCTTTGCTTTTGGTAACTGACTGCATTAATTTGTTAATCAGTACATGAATGTATTTAGAGCCACAATATAAATAAACATTTTCGTTTATATTGATACTGTTTGATTTTTTTATTTACCCAGAATGCTTTGCTGTTGTGTATAAAATCCTGGGTGATACTCCACACAGCATCGTTCAAGGGTTTTGGTATTATGAAAACATGTGAAGATGAGAGGAAAATCAATAGGTAAGGGATCATTATGGAATTTGCAAGAGGGTTGCTGTTACAGCATGGAGATCCTCTCAGTTTAAATTTTAAGTGGGTGGTAGATCTTACCTTGCACAGTATGAACATTAATTTTTAAAACACCTCCAGTTATGTTCTGTTTAACTGTCATGACCAGATGAAAGCATGTTTACTTGTTTTGTGGTTCACTTTGGAAAGCCAGAGTAGAGCATGGTTTATTGCTTTCCGATTGTCGTAGCGAATTTGTCTCTTGTGTGCTGACACATTGGGAGTTGAATGCAGACAGGTGTAAAATTGAAGCTGCAGTACAGCTTTGTGAGCATTAGATTATCCGTAATCATGATTCCTGTGATATTAGACTTTTGTATGTTGGGCAATGTTTGAAGCAGTTTGCCCACACACGTGTAATACTACATACTCCTACCTAGTATGGGTGAAAGTATTGTTTTGTGATACTTGTGAGTAATGCATGATGAGGTGTAAGTTGCTAAACAAGATGTTGTGATTTGACAGGTTGTACCGCATGGTGGCATACCGGGCGTATGTGCTGTGGATTTTTGATAACCGAAGACTGGGACGTGGGAATAGAGTTGTCATTCTGGCATGTGTAGTCTCACGTATACGACGACAGTTTCCTGCAGACGACAACGAATATGTTGGCTTCCTGCCTTTCTAAGGGATATGGGTATACCCTGAGTAACTGACACAGAGGGGTGTAATGATACTGGAATCACAGTTCAGTATCTGAAATGGACAACAGATCATTTTGATTCTCTGCTCTAAGGATGTATAAAAGTGTAATGTCATGTGCTTTTCTATGGCAATAAAAGTTTTAATTCTTTGGAAATCATTTGGTCTTATCATTATTTGAGGCTGACTGTGTCACTGACACATGTACTGGACTGGTAAATATGGATTTGTCCTCAGTCTTTGTAAATATTGATTATGGGTGTACAGCATCTATTGCTTGCATACTTATACTGGCAAAGTGAAGCTTTTGTTAAACGATTTGTAGTCAGTGCCACTGCACTTTTTTTTTATTTTTTAATTTTTTTTTTTTTTTTTGGGGTGGGGGGAATGTGCACTGATCAAAAACATTATATTTCTATTTAGAGATAGGCATATGTTGCACTGTAGCACTGAACTTTTTTTTGTATAAAGATCTTTGATGCAGCTGATATGTACTGCATTACAGGAGATTTGTGTGAAACATTTTAATCAATAACTCAATGTTCTTTTATTTTCTCTTTTTTTTCTGGTTCATCATGATTCTCCACAAGGATTGGCCAGAATGCCACAGTGCTTAGCCTATGGCTGCCAGACCAGAAGAGGTCGCATGCCCAAAGGCATGTCATTCCACAGATTTCCACGCAATGCACAACAGTGGGTGCGTCAATGTGGAACTGATGTTGGTGACATTCGAAAATTTGTTAAGGAGGAGATATTGAGCAACCTGCCAAAGCATTACCTCTGCTCACGTCACTTTGAAAAAGACATGTTTGAGCTGGATTACCGCTTTGAATTGATGTCAGAAGACATGAAACCACGTCGCCCTTGTCGTATATTGAAGGCCAATGCACTACCAATGCTGTTTGATTTTGCTAAGAATCACATACGGAATACTTCAGTGCAACGTATTGATCGGAATATGCGAAGAACGGTATGTATGCTTTTATAGTAACAACTCCCCATTAAATGATGTCAGGAAAGTTCAATACTACCAATATTGGGGAAATCAAGGTTCTAAACTATTAATCGATACGGGGGTTGTATGTAGTTACTGTAAGGGTGATGTCACTTGAGAGTAACATAGTAAAGTTCATGTGAAATAACACAACATTATCTGTTGTCTGCATTACGGTGGAGATACAGAGAATGGTGTTAAGTATTGGGTTTTATTTATACTACTTCAGTGGTGTGCACAAACATTACTGTTGTACATGCACTTGCAAATGCACCACCATTACTGGGTCAATTGAAGGTTACAATGTAGTACATGAAGTTTTTTTCCTCTTTTTCAGCTTGTGGAGGACCTTCTGTCAAAACCACAGCCCGTACAAGACCATTTGGAGGACCCATCCAGAAGCAGTACTATGCAGGTAAATCAAATAGGTTGCAGCAGGCAAAAGTACACTTGCAAGTAGCCTATGCACTTCCTTTTGCAATTTGTGCAGAATGGTGTACAATTAAGGCTTCATTACATTGCATAACTACATTTGTACTGAAATTATATAGTGTAATTTCCAGAGTAGATAACCGGAAAATATCTGAATAACTGCTGTACAGTTGCCTAACAGTTGTATATCTCAGCGAGTATCACTTACTTCACACACAGGCTTGGAAGTATGAGTTGTCTAATGTTATTAAGGTGGGCATTTACAGGATGGATGTTCTCATGACACAAAATGTGAAAGCACTGTGAAAGCAGAACATAATCAAAGTTATGGGATAAGAGTCCTGTCACTAACACTTAGCCTAGTACCAACCTATGAACCTATCGTCCCTAGGGCCTATACAAGCCTAGCCATAACAATTCCCTGGCTATCTCTTCACACACTAATGACTTCCCTGGACCCCTGTCTAGCAGGGTGACTGACATGATCACCGGGGTGAATTTCCTTTCTCCCATCCAATCGTTAAGGTTCCTTTTGAAGAGGGCCAAAGAGGCACTCTGCTTGACATGTGTTGGGCAGTCTATATCAGAGTCTGGCGAGTCTGTGGGTCAGGAACCTATCCCTCCAGCATGTTTTGTTTATTGTGATGACAAGGTTTAGATGCCTGGAGCGTGTTTGTTTATGGCAGGGGACCACCAGTTTGGCTTCTTTTTTTGGAGGAGAGCATCTTGGTTCTATTTGGGATGGCATGATTCATGCATGAGTGAATGTGCTCGTACAGTGCCTTAGTGTAGGATTCAGCAGTCAAACTTTAAGTTCCCATTTGCATGGGTGTCATGAAGTTTGTCACTTCGGACTTAAGTAGCATGAAGTTGGCTTTGGAGAAGTTTATATGGAGGTTTCTTTACTGTGAGGTGGGATGTGGATCTTAAGGGTGATTAGCTCATGGTCAGACCTGACCAATGAGGGGGTGACCATAGGTGGGGAGCATAAATTTCCCATGTTGGTAATGACCAGGTCTAGGATATTGTAGCCCCTGGTGGTGACAATGGATTAGTTGCTCCAGGGCATTGGAATTTATGAATTCCAAGAACTGTTGGGCAAAGGGGTTGGAACACGAGTAGCTTTCCCAGTTAATGGCAGGGTAGTTGAAATCACCCAGTATTAGGAGGGTGGCCTATTGGTTAAGGTGCTTGCCTTACAAACACAAGGTGCAGGGTTTGAGTCTCACTAAGGGATAATTGGCTAGGTTTACAATGGCTCGCAAGGGCAGTTAACCTAGTACTAACCTATGGTTGTATCTTAATATTTTACAGTATGTTTAATTGCCTATAATGTATTTTTTTCCATAGAGATAATTGAAACGGGAGGATCTGGGTCACTGGGGTTGTGTGAAGAGCTCATGCAAAATAATGTGTAATTTGAAAGGCAAAGTTACATCAACCTGGTTACAAATGACCACTAATTTGTAAAAATTCAGTATGGTCCCATAGTGAGAAGAGGGCACTTGACTAGTGGGGCACTGACACATTCAGCAAAAGTCAAGGGTGTGTACACATAAATGGACAAAGATGCATACATCAATGTTTAACTTATTTCTTCTTGTTTTGGATTAATAGTAGCATGCATCGGTTATGGAGCAGGACGATTGTCATGGAGGCACGCAGATGGATGTCAGTGAGCAGAATACCAGTGTGTACACAGACTCGGGCATTCATACTATTTATGTAAGTAACATGTACTACTTAGTACCTCAGTTAAACAGCAGATGATATCAGTGTACAGTGATTCCCTTGTGTTGTGAGTCAATACTGACCATAGTCAGTTGCTGGATTTGCAGTGGACTTTTGGATTACACCCCTTGGCACCTGGGGCCATCATTGTAGCACCTTGTCGATGGTCAGCTTGTCCAGGAAATCATCACGCACAGTATGCCAAAATGTGGAATGGAATTGGCAGGGAAGAGTGTGAAGCATTCGTCCGTGCATGTGTCCGATGTATTGACAATACCAATTTTTTTTCTTGCAATTGTTTTGCTGGTAGGCCACAATGTCCATTTTTCGACATGGCAGAGTATTGTAAGAAATGCTAAGTTGATATTGTAAATCAAGTGTGACATGCAACCAAAAGTGCAGGGATTGGAATAACCCTGTTTGAAAGAAATTCAATAGAGACATGTAATATCAGGCTCAATTTCTGATTTATTTGTAAATGGCTACCACAGCACAAGCATTACAACTATGAAGGACCCTCATCTTATTGTCAATTCTTAACTGCGATTGTCATGAATCATGATTGATTGAGACATGACACGAGACACTGACCTGTGGCAGTGTAATGCTTAATCTTTAGGCATGAAAATGCTGCAAGGCTTTTTATGTACTCAACCTTACTGTGTATGCTAATTGTAATGTATGACAATCAGTTTTGAGAGATACTGCTAAGGATGACTATAATTTGGATTCTAAGCAGGTGGAGATGGAATTTGGACCAGTTTGCACAGAAGCCCTCTTGGACAACAGTGAGGTAATGACGAGCAGATTCTGACAAAGAGGTAAGTTGAAGAACAAGTCCTGCCAGACCCAAAATATGAGTACTGCAGTAAGTATTGGAATGCAGGCAAAGATACCAGAAACTAGTAGTAACCCATCTAAGGTTAAGTTTAGTGAAGGCCATGATGTTGGTATTCAATTCCCTGAAATATTAGTGCAACCATTCTTAGAGCACAACTACAGTAATGTGTCAAAATGCACACAGAACAGAAATGATGTGCATCCCAGCACAGAAGAGGATGTAGATCATAATTCCTTACAGAGTGCTGGTAATCGTCATTCAGTGGTACAGTCTGACATTGAACCAGTGCAGGTCCAAGAACAGAATGATGAGGGTAGCATGTATAGTGACAACAGTAGTGATGATGGTACGTCTGAAGGAAGTAGAGAAAATGAAAGTAACGAGAAGCAGGAAGACCCAGACTGGGGCGAATCCTCAATAAGCATGTCTCAGTCTGAGGCAGATGATTCATTCCAGGAATTGTCAGTGGAGGAAGAAGTTGTTGGACAAAAAAAAGAATTGTTTTCACGACAAGCCTCGATAAGTTGCTATTGAAACTTACATGTCCAGTGTGCAGGACACCAGCTTGTGAAATAGAGAAGAAGACCATACTTGGAACTTTTGTGTGAAAGTGTCCTATTTTAATGGACACGAAATTCTAAGTTGGGAAAGCCAACCACTGCTTGGTCTATGCCAGCAGGCAACCTAATGAGTGCCGCAGCAGTACTGTTCGGTGGTAGTACTTATGCACAAATTTCAAGGTTTTGTGCTTACCTAGGTGTAGAATTCTTTGGAAAGACAACATACTATGACATACAGAGTCAATATCATTTCCCAGTTGTGCAATACCATTGGCATGAGCATCAAATGCAGCTGTTGAAGGACCTTGAGGGGAGATTGATAAAGTTAGGTGGAGATGGATGCTGTGACAGTCCAGGATTTTCGGCTAAGTACTGTACCTACAGTATGATGGGTTTAGACACAAGATACATACTAGATTTTGCAGTGGAGCAGGTCTATGAAGGGGTGGCATCAGTGGGACTTGAGAAGATTGGTGTTAAAAGGTGCATGAGAAATGTAATTAGTAATGGTGTAAGTATTGGAGTAGTAGCTACAGATAGGCATCGAGATATAGCAGCAGTAATGCATACTGAATTTACTCAGATAGAACATCAGTTTGACATCTGACACATGTGCAAAAACATTCGTAAAAAAATTATGTTGGCTGCCAAACAGAAAGGGAAAGAAGATTTACTGCCATGGTGTCACAGTATTTGTAATCACTTGTGGTGGTGTACAGTGACGTGTGAGGGTGATCCAGTATTACTTATGGGGAAATGGTTGTCCCTGTCATATCATGTGATTGACCAGCATAGCTGGGGGTGTGCTACCAAATATGTGAAATGCCCACATGAAGTACCAGTCCCTTGTGGGACTGAGAAAAAAATGGCTAGAGGAATAAGGGGAGTGCCACAGTGCACTGCAGAATATTGTAAGTAACACACTATTTCAAAAAGACCTGAAGCAGACTACAAAGTTTTGTCATACTGGTAATCTGGAGGATTTCCATGCATTGCTGTGTCATTACTGTCCAAACTTAGAACACTTTAGCTATGGGGGGATGAAAGCAAGAACAATGTTGGCTATATTGGACCACAATACAAATCTAAATAGGGAGCATTTAGTTATTAGATGCCCCTCTAGTCGCTCTGGGCCAATTGGTGAAAAGAGATACAGAACAGTGTGTCCCAAGGCAAAGCAGGAGTGGATAGCAAAGCCTATATTTGAAGGTAGGAAGTATGACTACATAGGTTCATATATTCATAGGTAGATACTAGGCTATCTGCCCTAAGGCATTTATAAGCCTAGCCAGAGTGTGTTTGGCTTTCGCCTCCCTTTTAGATTAGTTAAATATGCCTCTGTATAGTAGGTCACAGAAGATAGCCCTTAAAGGTTAGTTTACTGTACCTCTGTCTAGCAGGGACACAGAGGAGATCCCAGGGGAAAACTTACGATCTCCCATCCACTCGTCAAGATTTCTCTTGAAGAGGGTCAGTGAGGGACTCTGCCTAACATGAACTGGAATTCTGTTCCAGAGTGAGGGGAGCCTCTGGGATATGAATCTGTCCCTCCAGCATGTCCTATTTATTGCTGTGCTAAGGTTCAAGTCCCTGGAGTGTGTAGCTCTAAGGGATTTGGATTTCCTAAGGTGGAGCATGTCCATTAATTCTGGGTTAGACATGGCTTTGTACGTCAGGCATAGATTGCCTCTGAGTAGGCGGTAAGCAACTGAGTAGAGCTGGAGTTTCTTTAGTCGAACTGCATAGGGCATCTGTTTGAGGCCCATGATCCTCTTGGTGAAGTACTTTTGGGGTCTCTCCAGTTGCTGCAGGTGTCAGGTAAGGTACATCCCAAATGGGGCATTGTACTCGATTATGGGCCTGATGAGTAGAGGGGTACGATAACCTCTCTTGATCTAGATGTGAACCCTTTTGTGATAAGGTGGGCTATATAGAAGGTCTTTCTAACCACTTTGGCAATGTGATTGTCAAAGGAGAGATTACTATCTACTTGGGTCCCCAAATCCCTAATTACTTCTTCCGTACTTAATGGATTACCACCTATGTGGTAATTTGCGGGCACTTTGTTTTTCCCAAAGGGGATGACTATGCACTTTTTGGCATTTAGCTTGAGGCCATGGTTCTGGCACCAGGTATCTGTCTCTGTAAGACCCTTTTGGAGGATGCTTGTGTCAGCTGGAGAGTTGATTATGGCTCCCAGTTTGCAGTCATCTGTGAACTTGGTCAGCCATAGTCCTCCCGTGTTAGCCTGTACCTCAGAGAAGTATATACCGAACAAGAGAGGTCTCAGGACTGAGCCTTGTGGGATGCCACTTGTAACTGGTTTAGAGTCTGACATGGTACCTGCAATTCTGACCATGTGGGTTCTATCCCTGAGCCAGTTTGCAACCCATCTTGTGACATAGGGGTTGATATTTAAGCTGGTAAGCTTATTTATGATGCCCAAGTGGGGTATTGTGTCGAAGGCTTTTGTGAGGTCCAAGTAGGCTGTATGGACTACCTTCCCCTTATCTATGGTCTTGGTAACTGTTTCAAAGAAGTCAACTAGGTTTAAGAGGCAAGATCTGCCCTTAACAAAGCCGAATTGGGTAGGGTCCAGTATCTGGAGGTTCCCAATGTCTTTGTTTATGAGTTCCATGATGATTCGCTCCAAGCTTTGCAGACCAGACTAGTCAGGCTTATAGGGTGATAGTTCCCAGGGTCCGTTGTGGCACCACCTTTCTGGAGCGGGACCACTGTTGCTGTACTCCATTCTTTGGATATGTATCCTGTAGTAAGGCTGAGTTTGAACAGTGACTTTATGTGAGGGTTCAGTTCTTCTTGGAGCTCGTGTAAGATGCAGCCCGGGTCACCGTCTGGTCCCATTGATGCTGTGTTTTTTGCTTTGGAGAGGGCAGCTTTCACCTGTGCATCTGTGATGTCTGGGAGGCTACATTCTGTTGGAATAGACCTTTGCTCTTTTGGGGGGGAAGGGGGGGGAGTTTGCACTGAATCTGTCTGCCAGGATGTTGGCAATGTCTGTGGGTTCAGTGTATTTTTTGCCATTTTGCACTAACTCAGAGCATACCTGGGAGTTGCCACCCAGATTCCTGACATAACTAAAGAAGGCCTTGTGATTATCTTTAGCATCTTGGGCAATTCTTCTTTCGAAGCTGGCCTTTGATGATTTTATGAGGTATCATCGTTTCTTGCTAGTACTGATCAGAGATGCCTTCCCTTTTGGGGATTTTGCTCTATCATGTGGTAGCTTTCTCCTTCTGTTGTATAGCTTATTTATAGCCGGGGTCCAACAGACAGGTCTCCTGCTTTTAGAGGAGTGAGTCTTGGTTTTATTTGGGATAGCACGATCCATGCATTGCTGTAGGTGCTCATAAAATGCGTTTGTAAAGGATTCTGTGGTTTGGGCAGTATTTTCCATTGGCCCGGGGGTTTTGAAGGATTCCACCTCAGTTTTGAGAAGTGTGAAGTTTGCTTTTGAGAAATTTTTCACAGTGGTTTCCTTGGCTGGGGGTGGGGACGGGATATGGTTGTCCAGTGTGATTAGTTTATGGTCTGATCTTACCAATGAGGGGTTTACCTCTGGTGTGGAACATAGAGTACTCATGTTGGTGATGACCAGGTCCAATATGTTGTCCCCTCTTGTGGGAGTGGTGACCAGTTGTTCCATAGCATTTGAGTTTATAAATTCTAGGAACTGTTGGGCAAGAGTGTTGGGGCTTGAGTAGTTTACCCAATCAATGTTTGGGTAGTTGAAGTCACCCAATATTATGGTGTTTGGAGAGACCTTCATATTTTCCAGTGTTCTTAGGAAGGCCGAGTGGGGTTCCTGAGATTGGGAGGGTGATCTGTAGCAGACTGCAAACTGAAAGGCAGTTTTGTCCACTGTTAGTTGCACATGGATGGTCTCCAATGCTTCATGCAGTGCCACTAACCTGGAGGTGTGGGTATCTTTGATGAATATGGATACTCCCCCTACTTTTGTGTTTTGGTCTGGGTTTTGGGGCCGAAAAGCATGGTATGAGTTATAACCTGGTAGTGCTGGGGTGCTCTCGGGAGCCTTGAACCAGGTTTCTGTTACTGCACAGATATTGATGTTCTCCATACTGAGAAGAGCCTCGAGTGCGTACATCTTGAGGTTTAGACTTCTGGCATTGAGTAGCATTACCCTTAGTTTTTTACTCCTTGTGTTGTCTATGGAGGTGGGTTTGTCTTTTGAGCCTTGCCTAAAAAAGGCACTATGGGGGTGGCAAGAGCCTTAGCCAGTATTTGAAAGCCCAGGGGTGGCAGGTGCAAGCCGTCCCTAGCAAAGCAACGTGGCTTGTCGAGCATGTCATCCCAGGCTGCCAGACACTGGATCCCCTTAGAATAACACCAATACTTTAGGCAATAGTTAAAATTTATCATTTTGTCTTTATACTGTAGCATCATTCTTGGTGAGGGCAAGATGCTACTAAAGGTCAGGGTCATACCGGCCTGGGCTACATGATCAGAGAGCTCCTCTATGTCTCTTTTCATGTAGTCCAGGGAGGTATATCTCAGGTCATTCACACCAGCATGGACAATGACGGAGTCATATTTGTACTTGCTTTGGAGTGACCTGAGTGCTTGTGTTATGTGACGGATCCTGGCACCCGACAGGCAGCTTACAGTGACCTTCTCCTTGTTCAGTCTGGTGAGTGGGACGTCAGTGTGTCTGACAATGGAGTCACCTATTACAAGTGTATTTGGTGTGTTGTTTAGCCTTAAGGGTTGTGACTGTGTGGCACACTGACTTTGTGAAATATGTGATACATGGGTATTGTTGCGGGGTAGCGGTTGCTTGGGTGTCTGCTTTGGAGGTCTCTGCTGCTTTGGTAGGTTTTTATTTAGAGCCTCCAAGTATGTTTTTGCGTGTTTATGTGTTTGGTTTGCTAATGCGATAGGTCTATGTGAGACTGGATTTGTGGTGTGAGTGGTTACCTTCTCCTCCTGACTGACTGTGCCAGTCTTGGGTTGAGAGAGCTCAGCCTCCACTTTGGCTGTATAGTTGCATCTCTCACATATATTTGAGCTTGTTGGGAGGAGGAGAGGGTGGTCTGTGTACATAAGGCAATTGTAACATTGCTTCAAGATTCCCAGATTCACTAGCTGGACTGGAGAGTATTCCTGAAACTGACCTTTGGACATGCCAGAATAGTATAAGGAACTTGTTTTTTGACTGATCAGAAAGGACCAATAGGGAGTCAAGTACTTATAAAGAGTATAAGAGGGTGTAGTGCTTAAGTTTGTTAGTGTTTACTTATAGGATATGAGCAAGTGCAGAGCTTTAGAAGGAAAACAGAGTGCTTACTTTGAGAGTTAGAACAGTTCTAAGGGAAAAAGTGAAGAGCAGACTTTGTGGAGCCGGGAAATGTTTAAACCCATTTAAGCAGCGCTGCCCGATGCTGCGCAGTGCGCAAAATCGCACAAAACCACACAAATATTGGTTTTAAAGCAGGGAAATGCCAATAAGCTACTAGTTTCTGGGCTGAGACCACTCCTCTAGGAACAGATAGGCTGCTCAAAGCTCTCCACTCTCACTGGTGAACAGAGAAGCTTCCTCCTATCCAAGTAAGGATATGGGCAACACAGGAACCTATACCACAGTCCAGAATTAGGCAAAGCCTGAAATCTGGGCTAATCTAGTTCAGTAAGGTGGGAAAAAGAATATTTTTTTGTTTTGTTTTTTTGTTTTTTTGCAGAGAATAACAGAAAATCACACAGAAAACACTGTAAATGCTATAAACAGGCTAGTGCACTTGAGTGTGTAGCCTACAACAATTAAACAATACAAACACGACTTTTTAGAAAGTGCAACTGTAAAAGCAGGTAAGGCAATACAATTTTAAACTTTTTCAAACACAGATCAGTTAGAAACTCGCTTTTTAGGCAGGAAAATGCAGTCAGAGCAGAAAGCAAAGAAAAAAATACTTAAATCTATTGAAAGTCTCTCTCTTAGGTCTCTCTGTTTCCTGTATCACTCTGCAGGACACCACGAGGAGCTGTGCAGAGTTGTATACTCGTGCAAAACTGCACAAATGCGGGTTTTAAAGCAGAGAAACTGAAAGAGATAGGAATTGACCCAAAACAGCCAATAAGCTACTAGTTTCTGGGCTGAGACCACTCCTCCAGGAACAGATAGGCTGCTCAAAGCTCCCCACTCTCACTGGTGAATAGAGAAGCTTCCTCCTATCCAAGTAAGGATATGGGCAACACAGGAACCTATACAACAGTCCAGAATTCAGCAAAGCCTGAAATCTGGACTAATCTAGTTCAGTAAGGCGGGAAAAAGAATATTTTTTTTTTCTTTGCAGAGAATAACAGAAAATCACACAAAAAACACTGTAAATGCTATAAACAGGCTAGTGCACTTGAGTGTGCAGCCTACAACAATTAAACAATACAAAAACGACTTTTTAGAAAGTGCAACTGTAAAAGCAGGTAAGGCAATACAATTTTAAACTTTTTCAAACACAGACCAGTTAGAAACTTGCTTTTTAGGTGGGAAAATGCAATTGGAGCAGAAAGCAAAGAAAAAAATACTTAAATCAGTTGAAAGTCTCTCTTAGGTCTTGCTGTTGCCTGTATCACTCTGCAGGACACCACGAGGAGCTGTGCAGAGTTGTATACTATATGACCTCATGATGAATAGTCTCTGCCAAGACAGGTAGTTTGAGTGTGGAGCCAATGGTAGTACCAGAGCTGCCCAGAAACATAGCTCGATCAGAGCGGCCAGAGAAAAATAGTGTGACTGCACAGTTTCAGTCCCGCTTTGGAATTAAATAGTCAATTTCACATAAAAAAATTATAGCTGAGACTACTTGCTAAATGAGTCCAGTAGAAATTAAAGAGAAGTTGACTGTCATGTGTATATGTCAAAGGAGTTGAAATTTTATGCAGTGCAATGGTTAGATAGTAAGAGACAGTGTCAGATAGTCTGCAAGACTTTGATTGACTACTGTCAATCATGTACAGAATAAAATGGACGTAGAATCATTACAAGTGAAAATTGGAGAAATTGTAGAGTCCCTCAAGTGTCATTTCTTTTGAAAGGCAGCCATTCCTGTTTAAGCAATTACAGAAGCTGATAACTGGCTTATGAAAGTGCAGTTTAGTTGTTGGATTGGATGGGCCATTCAGTTTGTTACGGGCACGAAATTGTAGGCAGTGCATTTGTTGAACATTATGCGAGAAACATTGAGAGTCTGTAAGACTTTGACAGATGCAAACAATGTGATTAGTGTTATTCAGTACAGTGAAAAATGCAGGTAGAAAAATTAATACTGAAAATTTGGGAAATGGTAGAGTCCCAAAAGCCTTATATGTCCTTTATAAGTGACAGTCATGTTTAAGCAGTTACATAAGATAACTTGTTTAGGAAAGTGTAATGAAGCTGTTGGCTGGGATGGGAAATTGAATTTGTATCAAGTGCACTGTAGCAGCTGAAGTCAGTCTTGGTTTCCATCCACTTTTAACTGTATTTACCACAAGAACCACAATTGCTCACTCCCACTTAATCTCAATGCCTCTGTACGCCTCACCCATATATACTAACCTAAAGAAAAATAATCTTACCAAACTAACAAATTCCTATAATAACATCGCCAGATTTGCCACTGGCAATCCCTTTAGAACCCACCATTGTCTGAATCTAAGGCAACTAGGCTGGCTTGAACTTCAAAACCAACTGATAGTATCCCAACTCATCATTGCCCACAAGATCTTCTACCAACCCAACAGCACTCCTATACTTTCCAGTTTCATCCTCCCTTACAAAAATCTGAATTCCCTGCACTCTTCTAAAAAACTGCTTGCTTGCATATGCAAGTCTAACAACCTGGCTGGAGACTCTCTTTTTTCTAACACAGTGGGAAAAAACTGGAACCTACTGCCAAATGAACTAACATTATTTTCTTCCTTGCCTCTCTTTAAACATAACCTCAAAAAACACCTCAAAACACACTGGTTATGCCCCTGCAGCAACCCTGACTAATCATTTGCTTTTTACTAATTATAGCTCCTTTTACTTCTTATTCCTCCTATTTTTACTTAAATTACTAACCCTCGTAATGGATTGCTACATGCTAATTACTTAAATTACTAACACTCGTAATGGATTGTTACATGCTAATTACTTAAATTACTAACACTCGTAATGGATTGTTACATGCTAATTACTTAAATTACTAACACTCGTAATGGATTGTTACATGCTAATTCCTTGTAAGATAGACTAACTGATGCTCCTAAATTAATATGCTGATAAACTCTCTCTAGTATAAGTGCTAAACTTATTAGAGTAGTTTCCTACTCTATATTATTATTACTTGTTGTACAGCATACTTTTTATTTCTAGGTAGTATTTCTTGTTGTACTTTTATTATAATCCTTTCTGTTAATTTTTAATTTTTAAGTTCTATAATTGCCGGAGCTTTTCTCCCCGGGCCTCTACTGAAAATGGAAATATATCCAGTTAGACTAGCCCAGTTAACAAATGTAAAATAAATAAATAAAATAAAAATAAATTTAGGGTGATTGTTTGTCTCGCTTTGACCATGGTTGGTATGGGTGAGAAAGTAGAGACTGGTCTCAGCTAATGATAACCAAAGTTGTGACATTTCATTGTTAGTAGCTGAAAAGGAGTTATCTGGTTGTGTATTAATACAGAGCAACAGTTGAACCATGTATAGTGTGTGTATGTGTATCATTGTGTAATTGTTTTCCTATGCTTGTCTCGTCTATGAGTCCTGGTGATAGAGAAAAACTGATCTGAAAGTTGTGCAATGCATTTAACGGTAATACAATGTACCTGCCCTGAACATTCCTGGAGAGAAGCATCAAACTGAATATGGAAAGGTATTTGACAGGGACACCAGAATTACCTTCATGCTAGCAAAGGTGGGTATGACATGTGATTTTACAGTATTCAAGAAGTAAGCATTCAGTCATACATATGTGTTTATGTGTAACCTAACAGCATGCCTTATTGATGTGCATTACAGGTGATGTGAATGTGGAGATTTCAGCTGAAGAAATTCAACCTGAATGAAGTGAAAGTATTGGCAAAGAAGTCATGGTAAATATTGCACAAAGGAAATTTTATATCCAAGGTAAGTGCAATGACTTTAATATTGATAGCCCGTGAAGCAAAGGTGACGGATCGTAAGTGAGATTGAAAGGTAGACAATAGTCAATGTGGTTACTGAAAGGAAATGTCAGGAGTGTGTTATATATTATTTCTTTATGGCAAAGTAATTAGCTTGGATTAAGAGTGGCATTGGTTATAGGTTGCCATATTCAAAATGGTTACAATGCAAAGATAAAACATATAGTGATAACAGCATTCAGGAATACCAGCTGGAACAGGTATCAGGTCGCTGCACATTGCTGGACAGGAACACTGGAGAGGCATGCTGTACCTACGATGATGGACATAGAGACTGTGACCCAAGGTGGGTATGGTTGTTGAAACTGTGTCTGTTGCCTAATGCACTTGCAAAGGTGAGGGAATTGGAGTGTACAGTGGCAGTCATTTAATTAAATTTTGTGGTTGTGTAATAGAAACACTTAAACAGTTGCAATGGTCATTGTCTGGTGGCTTGACTCGGGGGGGGGGCGTGATGGTCAGTTATGTTGGATGCTGTGCAAGGGAAGGGAAAGGCAATGTTTATGGTCTGGTGACCTGAAGTGATGGCAGTGTGTGACTATTAAGAATGTTTTAAGTGTGTAGTGAAAGGAAACATAATGATTGGTGGACACACTGCTTGTAACACTACAATGAGAAGCAGCAGAATGTCAATGCTACTAATTAGTGGGCCTGTTGTAGATGAATTACTATGTCTTATAGCAAACCTTCATGCACATAGTTAATGGCATAAAACTCTTGTAAATGAAATTTGACACACTGGATGCAGGCACACCCATAGGATATGTAGAGTGCTGGTCCATCATGGTGGAATTAGTTTTATGTGTGCGGAACAATGTCATATATGTAGTTGCAAAATTATTTGTATTTGAAAGACTTATTAAAGAGAGTATGGTAGTCTGAGCTGGGGCACTGAATTTCATAAGACCATAGACAGAGGTAGAGAAAAAAATCAGACACTGCAAACCCAGTGTGTATGACATATTTTACTGTAAAACCAAAAAAAAACATTGGGCATATGTAACTATTAGAAACCCATTTCCATAGGCACTCTAGCACAATGACTAAGAAGCCATTACTTGTTAGACATGACCCTGATTAGCAAGTGTGTAGTGAGATGACACAGGCATCACAATGTTCAAAATCCTGTGTAGCAGTTATGCCCTCCTAACAGTGTTTATAGTCCAAGCCGTTGTGTAGTGTGATCCCTGTCACCTGTGCAGATGATGATGGCCGGTACCGTTGACACATTGTAACTTGTGTGACCATGTACTAACGTCTGATGCACAGTGTGAGACAGTGTTACATTATGCAGCTGTCACAAAGGTGATGGCAAAGGGTTTTGTGTGAGGTGAGACATGTATTTCAGGTATGGCCTACACTCATTTAAAAAGAGGAGAGTGCTATGAAGTGTGCTTTTTGATTTGTGGCGGCAAGATTTAGGAGAAGGTGAACTAAGATGTGCAATATTCCCAAAAGTGTGGACTCAAAAAGAATTCCCCTGCACGGAAGTAATTGCACGGCTCAAAAACATATGGTAGAAAAAAAACAAAAGCCAGCAACTGTGAGCTGTGTAAACTAATTTAATTAGTTAATAAAAATAAAAAAACACAAGCATGAACAGATCGGTTTTGGCTATGGTGTTGACCTAACCTTCATCAGTGTAAATTCCAAAAACATCTTGAAGTTCTTTTATACATTTGAAAATAATTAATCACAGAATTTCATTGGTGAGCTCATGAATATTCATTAATGTACCAAATCATAAATATTCATTAAAACCAGGCTGGAAAAGTCCACCTAATTTCACAATCCATTTTTTCTCTTTTGCATTTAATTTACTATACCATCCAGATTTGTCAGGTCTGTCACCTATTATTTTATCAATGATGGTAAAATGAAACTTTGCTGTGGTGTGTTTGAGTATGTTTATAAAGGGCATTGCTCATTCTCTTACATTTTACATCACTGAGGTGTTCAGAAATACGTAATTTGAGGGGTCTGGATGTTTGTTCTATATAAAATGCATGACAACTACAAGAAGCCATGCAATTTGCAAAAAAACTTGATGTCAAATATAATACTGCAATTGCTTCTGGAGAATTGTTTGGTTCTTAGCACATATTTGCAATGGCTGCAATGTCCACATGGCATTCAGCCCACTAGCTTGTCTCCAGAGATTAAGGTTTGGGTCATGTTATACTTGATGGGATCATGATGGTACACAACACAACCAAATAGAACAAGTAATACACGAAACTACCATAAAAGAGCAGGAACAACACCTCAAACAGATGCACAGAAGTTTATTCTGGTACCGCGGCTTCCACAGCCTTCAAAGGAATAATCATTCACAAACAAATGCATCATTTTATATATAGTTACACAATTGGTTAATTAGTTAATCATACTAATTCATTAGAGACAACATGAAATAAAAAGGCCATACATATAGGAAAAGGACACAAAAAGAAAATAATACACACCCCCCCACACACTTGTAAGGTGCTTCTTAGAAAAAACAGCTTAGGACATAATTCTACATGTAGATAAACAATTTAAATAGTTAGATTATTTTCTAAATTTAAACCTTTAGGTTTTAAAGTGCCAAAATTAAGGATAAACATACTTTCCAATTTTAATAATTTATATAGGAAATTCCCATTAGTACAACTGCCAGGTCTAGCCAAGGCACAGAAGAAGAAGGAATCCAACTTCCCATTATGTAACATATTAAAATGCTCTGAAACTGGACTTTCCATCCTCCCATTTCTAATGTCACCCATATGTTCCATAATTCTTAACTTTAATTGGCGTTTAGTTTGTCCTATGTAATATTTCGGTGGGTTACACCCACAACCTATAATATAAACCACCCCACAAGATCTACAATTGAAAGTATCCAAATCTTGGTATTTGATGCCATTAATACAATTTCCTGTCAAATTCCTGACATTTGGGCAAATTCTACATTTTCCACACTTAAACATACCCTTTTCTGATGAGATAACATTTTCCCTATTTAACCTAATCTGAGATTTAAATTTTAATTTCTCTTTCAGGTTTGCATATCTGCCAAATGAAAAACAGACCTTACTAGGAAATAGATGGCCAATTTCATCATTATGATAAACAAAAGGCCACAAAAAATCTACTATTTCTTTAAGAGAGGAAGAAAAAGGAGAATATTTACTAACATAAAAAATTCTATTCTCTTCATTGGTAACAGATCTATTCTCCCTTTGTTGATGTAATAAATCAGTCCTTCTAATAAAAGAATCAGGGTTACGCACTCTATTACTACTATTCTTTATTGAAATTTCCGAATAGCCCCTCTCCAAAAGTCTATTTGTGACCATACTAAATTCAAAATCTAACAAATTAGTTTCAGAAGTATGCTCAAACGTGCGTTTGAATTCGCCATAGGGTAAAGCTTCAATAAGATGTCTTGGATGCGCACTCGTGGCATGAAGAAAATTGTTAGTTGCAGTACTTTTTCTATAAGGTTTATATTGTACTCTATTATGAGAATCCACATATAATGAAATATCTAAGAACTGAATAGAAGTTCTATTCAGAACATAAGTGAATTCAAGACCAAATTTCTTGTCATGTAGACTAGTAATGAAACCCTCAAATTCAGTAGTACTACCTGTACATACAAAAATCAAGTCATCAATATATCTATAATAGAGCACAACACTGTTCTGAAAAAACTTTAGCCTATATAGAAAAGTAGTCTCAAAATAAGACATAAACAGTATCGCATAACTGGGGGCAAAATTTGCACCCATTGCAGTACCATCTTTTTGCAAGAATATCTTCTCTTCACAACAAAAGTAATTGTGAGTTAATGCAAATTCTAACAATGAAATAATATATGAGGTACGTGGGCCCTCCCCCAATATATTTTGAATGGCTTCCAAACCCCATTTTTTCTTTATACTTGTGTAAAGTGCCTTAACATCCACCGTGGCCCAATAAAATTTACTGTCCCATTGCATATTCTTCATTTTACTACAAAAATCATTAGTATTCCCAATGTGTGAAGAAACATGGACCAATTCTTTTTTAAGAATAAAGTCCAATAATATTCCAATATGTTCAAGAAAGCAACCGCAGCCTGAAACTATAGGGCGACCCGGGGGATCAGCAAGATTTTTGTGTAATTTAGGTAGGGCATAGAAACTGGGATCTCTAGGATTAACAATGTAAAGTTTTTTAACATCTTTACTATTAAAAAAAAACAGTCTCTCTCCCCTCTCCAATATTTCTAACAGGGCTTTGTTAAATTCCAAGACAGGATTCTTTAGTAACTCCATATAAACTTGTTCATTTGATAACAAATCAAACACCATTTTCAAATAATGTGTTCTATCCATGATTACCCAATTCCCTCCCTTATCTGCTTGACAAAAAGCATATGTGTCACAAACAGCTTGCATATCTTTTAAAGCTTTCCATTCATTTTTGGTGAGGTTATAAGAAAAATATTTTTTCATAAATTTTGCATATTCAGCCTCTATTTTGCCAAGTAACACATTCTCAAAAGCCCTTAAAGCAGCAGAATTTTTAGGCGGATAAAAGGAACTGTAGTTTGGCAAGATTGGAATTTCAAGTTTTCCATAACCTGTCACAAAACGTCCAGTTACAACATCACATGAATCAGTTTCAAAAATATCTGTTTCCCCCTCTAAAAGCCCAGAAGTTTCATAATCATATGTGGAAAGGTTCAGCAAAGAGTCAACAGAACATGATAAATCATCCTGCCCAACACAAAACTCATCAGCATTGCTAGTTTCCAAAACATTTAAAGAACTCATTAAATTGTCATTAGAACATTTCTTATTTTCAAAAAAACTTTTTAAGTACAATTTCCTACAGAAGCGTTTAGCATCAATAATTAGCTCTGACGAAGCAGGTATCTTGGTAGGCACAAACTTGCTACCTTTAAGTAATACCTGCTCCATATCAGAACTAAGTGACAAATCACTTAAATTTACAATATGCTTTTGCTCATAATTGTACAAAACATTTGAAACAGCATAATGTCCCAACCTCAGAGTTTCACTTTGAACAGCCGAAAACTGCTCCCTTTCAGCGGCGTCTATTACGACCCTTGCTTCTGGATTTTCTCTTATTGCCTTGGCGAAAATTCCAATTTCCTTGTTCTTCCATCTCCGCATGATCACTGGCGTCTTCCATGTTATCTACACTTTCAAATGATACACTTTTTCGGCTTGCCCCCGTATCCGAAGATGAAACAGAAGAATCTCTTGTGAACCTTGAAGTTCCTTCATTTCTTCCGGTACCGAATGTACCATTCTTACGTTTACGCTGCCATAGATAAATGATATTTCTACTGAAGTCATTAATATCTCTATTTAGCTTATTTTTCTTCCTAGAAATAATATCACTTTCAAACTTACTAGTCTCTGTGTTAATGGTCTTTATAGTAGCTGAGAAAACCTCTCTAGGGATTTCAGTGAGTAAATTTTCCTCCACCTCTGCGATTCTAAGTTGCACTATCCCCAGGTTCTTACGGTTACATTTGATAAGTATCTTAAGCCAGCTTAAGGTACATTGCAGTGAGGCAGCCTTCCCCTCCTCAAGAAACTCGGTCTCATCGTCAGCAAATTTTGAAGCAGGCAGTTTGTCCACCCGAAGTCCCCTGGGTGTAATAGACAAACTGACATATTTTTCCAACAAGCAAGTATCATAGAACAAAGAAGTTTCTTTAAATCTTAGTTTTTTAAGCTCATCGAACCTCTTGTCCCGGTCGATGCTTGCCGGAATCTAACTATTTAAATTGTTTATCTACATGTAGAATTATGTCCTAAGCTGTTTTTTCTAAGAAGCACCTTACAAGTGTGTGGGGGTGTGTGTATTATTTTCTTTTTGTGTCCTTTTCCTCTATGTATGGCCCTTTTATTTCATGTTGTCTCTAATGAATTAGTATGATTAACTAATTAACCAATTGTGTAACTATATATAAAATGATGCATTTGTTTGTGAATGATTATTCCTTTGAAGGCTGTGGAAGCCGAGGTACCAGAATAAACTTCTGTGCATCTGTTTGAGGTGTTGTTCCTGCTCTTTTATGGTGGTTTCGGGGATCATGATGGTGTTTGTAGTGGTTGAAATAAGATCCAAGATTTTTCCCTAAGGTTTGGGTCATGTTATACTTGATGGGATCATGATGGTGTTTGTAGCGGTTGAAATAAGATCCAAGATTTTTTCCTTTTCTGAATGAGAACATGCAGGTCTCAGATAAATGTGACAAAAAATTGTCAGCTAAGAGAATATTCCAGTGCCGTCTGATGGCATCAATGACTCTGTTGGTATTCCTACCATATGTAGTGATGAATCGTAAAGTGTTGTTTTTATTTTGTGATTTTTGTTTGTATTTAAGAATGTCCTCTCTGTCTAAATTTGCAGCATGATTGCTTGCTGTATGTACCTAGCCCATGCTGTAACCCCTTTCTTGAAACCTATTGGACAAATTATCCTATTATAATGGATTTAAATCGGATTTTGATTGGACTTTCTTCTGACAAAGAAGATTTGGGTATTTTTGGAATAGGTGAACGGCCCAATGATAACAGTTTAAATATCACCGACAACCCCCAAACCCATTGTGATAAGCTGTTCCAATAACTAAACAAAAATATGAGAACATTAAGGTCCAATGTATGGCATCTCAAACTATTTAAAGCGTACATGGCCAAAGGGATAACTCCCAGAGGACTTAGAGTCACAATTCAGCAACTAGTCACTGAATTAGATGAACAATTAACCAGTGAATGGTCAACAATACAACA